>NC_134353.1:527145507-527410507 GCF_048569485.1 Anomaloglossus baeobatrachus
ATATATAAAGTGCCTGTGTGCTACACAATACGTAAACAAGAACTGGATGTGCAAGCCAGAGCTAAAGTGCTCATAGTGCAAAGGGACGCCTTACAATAAGGGTGCACATACCAGCATTCAACACAGTATCAAAACACAAATACAGGCATCAGAGATCAGCAAACCATGGATCCTGGGACCAAAGAAAGACACCCTACGTACGTTTCACAAAAGTGAGGTAACCACCAGCTTCATCAGGGGAAGAAAGAGAAGTGATCCCAGGATGTGGTGTGCGCTGTTTTAAACCCTCCATCTGATGACTTCATAGCGATCAGCTGATCGCGCATCAAGACACTGCTGTAGCGGCGCATGCGTGCATGGTCCTCCCCACCCCATCCACCAGATCCAGCCGTCCAGGCACACTACACATGCGCGGGCGGCACGGCAACAGCCATGACGACCGCGCACGCGCAGAAGCCCTAAGGACGCCGGAGACGGAGGGCGGGGGAAGAGGGGCATGAACGCACGCGCACAAGCAGTGTATTCTAATGGGGGTAAGGATATAAACATTGAAATAGGTTGCAGATATGTATCAAGACCAAAAGTGCCACGAATTAAAGATATATAATCTATATATATATAATTGCCTTATTCTGTCTGTCTGTCTGTCTGTCTTGCTCCAAAATTGTGTCCTTACGGTGACACAAAGCGGATTGGCCGCTGGCCTCGCCATGGCCCCGCCCCCCCACACGGATTGGTCGCTCGCCCTGGCTCCCCCCCACACGGATTGGCCAGCCGCTCGCACAGGCTCCGCCCCCCACACGGATTGGCCTCTCGCTCCGGCACCCTGCACGTATTGGCAACTCGGCCACGCCCCGCCCCCCTCACGCAATGCATGCTCGCTCTGGCCCCGCCCCCCGCACGCATCCCCCGAACTGACACGGAGACACAACTCCCAGGTGAGTACTGTACCCCCGGGAGCCCACACCAGCATACGCCGCCAACCCAGCCGACACAAACCCTCGCATTGCTGGGGTTGCCGCCGTATGCTGGTGTGGGCTCCCGTGTGAGTGGGGGACGGGATGCGCTGGTAACCATGGTAGCATAGTTACCAGCGCATCAAGGTCCTGCAGCGGCGGAACATCCACACGCACACACATAACAACAGTCACACACACACACACACACACACACACACATCAGATCACACTCACTCTCACACACACCTCACACACACATCAGATCGCATCCACACACTCACAGCATCCGGAGATATTGCTTGCTTTTCGGCCGCGATACTGTGCTGTGAGCTTCCAGGACCTGCCGAAGGATGACATGGCCAGAAGCATGTGGTATCTCCGGATGTTGTGAGTGAGCGCGTATGTGCAATATCGTCAATGTGTGTGTGTGTGTGAGTGTATGTGATCGGGTGTGTGTGTGAGTGTATGCGATCGGGTGGGTGTGTGTGTGTGTGTATGCGATCGGATCTGTGAGTGTCGGCAGAGGAGCACGGCATGCTGGAGGAGGCTGGGAGGAGAGAGGCTGATCCTGGGGAAGGCTGGGAGAGGGAGGCTGATGTTGGGGAAGGCTGGGAGGGTGTAGGCTGATGCTGGGGGAGGCTGGGAGGAGAGAGGCTGATGCTGGGGGAGGCTGATGCTGGGGGTGGCTGGCATAAGAGAGGCTGATGCTGGGGGAGGCTGATGCTGGGGGAGGCTGGAAGGAGAGAGGCTGATGCTGGGGGAGGCTGGAAGGAGAGAGGCTGATGCTGGGGAAGGCTGGGAAGAGGGAGGCTGGGAGGAGAGAGGCTGATCCTGGGGAAGGCTGGGAGGAGGGAGGCTGGGAGGAGAGAGGCTGATTGCTGGGGGAGGCTGATGCTGGGGGAGGCTGGAAGGAGAGAGGCTGATGCTGGGGGAGGCTGATGCTGGGGGAGGCTGGGAGGGGGAGGCTGGGGGAGGCTGAGGCTGGGAGGAGAGAGGCTGATGCTGGGGACAGATAGGCTGATGCTGGGAGGAGAGAGGCTGATGCTGGGGGCAGAGAGGCTGATGCTGGTGCAGCATGGGGGATGGAGGACGATGGGGAGTGCACAGCATGGGGGATGGAGCACGTTTGGGAGTGCACAGCATGGCGGATGGAGCACGTTTGGGACTGCGCAGCATGGCGGATGGAGCACGTTTGGGAGTGCACAGCATGGCGGATGGAGCACGTTTGGGAGTGCGCAGCATGGCGGATGGACCACGTTTGGGAGTGCGCAGCATGGCGGATGGAGCACGTTTGGGAGTGCGCAGCATGGCGGATGGAGCACGATGGGGGGTGCGCAGCATGGAGGATGGAGCACGATGGGAGGTGCACACCTCCCCCCAACACACACACACACTGGGAACCACAAACACTGCCCTACACAGACACCCACACACACAGACAACGATGCACACACACAACACCCAACACACAAACACCGCGGCATACATAAATATACGCACATACCACGCAACACACACACATTGCACAAAACATACCTCCCCCCAAAACACACCACACCCACACAAAACCGCGCAGCACACACACACACAACGCTACAGACACACAGCGCTCCCCAAACAACGCAACACACGCAACACACATACAACACCGCTCTCACCCCCCGCCACACCCAGAACATGTACAGCCCCTACACAAACACTTGGTAACTACACACAACAACATCTATATATATATATATATATAAAACAAAAATCATTCATTAACTACACAATACGTAAATTCTAGAATACCCGATGCGTAGAATCGGGCCACCTTCTAGTATAATATAATTAAGCAGTAAGTCACATGGTAGCAAGAGTAGTTGGTCCAGGGTGATGGTATATTTTCATGTCCGCAAATACATCCGAATCCTCAGATGCAGTCAGTGTCATAATTAAGATGGAGACAGGGACACAGCACACAAGTCACAATAGATGAAAATTTATATCTGAAAGTTAAAAAAGATAAATAAATGAAGGCATCCAGGGGAGGGAAAGAAAATGTGAACAAACAAGTAAATAAATAAATAATAACAACCAATAGGGAAGAAACTGAAAAACAAAACAAAAAATCATAGGAATGACGAGAAACTGATGTTCTCATTAAGGCCTTAGGGGGTAAGGGTTCCCAGGACGGCAATCCACCTCGCCTCACAGCGGGACAATAATTTTTTAAGATTACCACCCCTATTGCCTCCTTTCCACTGCTGTAATATATTCTACCCAGGTCATACACAGTAAGGGTCACAACTTTTCCAAAGTCTGAGAGATTTCCCCTTCTTGGAGCCTCTCTAATATATTAAGCGAGCAGTCAATGGGTGGTTGCTACTTTCAGGCTAGGACTATTATCCGGCTAATAGATTTGTCCAACAGTAGCCGCATAATAATGCCAGCCATAAAATAGCACCCACCCATGAAGGGAACCTGAGTGCTCAATTTGCCTAAGGTGGGGGGCATGGTGCTATATTCTATGTTAATACAGTGGTAAACAAATAACTTGCATTGAGTATAGGGAAATCTATAAGAAAGTTATATTTTAGCTACATGTTAAGCAGTACTGCCAATCATTGTAATTACTGACTGACATGAGCAGTCCTCCTGAGAGCGCCTGAAACGTAGCCACTCTGCTCTGTGGCTCTAGATCTCTCCTTCCTCCATCATCCTCTGGTAGCAGCTTTCCGATCATGTTCCCTTGTTGATCGCACCTCTTCTTCAGTCCTACCATGTAGAGCCAAGGGTCCTCTTCCTCAGCTGATTTCCCCACTGGCATACGTCTAAACGAAGCATTGGTAAGAGACTGGAGCAGGATCACCCGCCCACAACTGCAGTGCTTGTGGCACAGATCCCTCTCCTGGATCTTCTGGTTATGCCCTTTTGATGCCTACATAAGCAATAGAGAGATGTAGGGCTAATGTTTCACTTCTCACAGGCTATGACCTATACAATTAAACAGCGGCTGGCAGGACAACCTATTCTGAAGTGGCTAGCAGCATCCTGGCTATTTACACCACAGCCCGTCTCACAGCAGTGGGACCAGTGAAGTGATACCGGCATGCCCCCTTTAGAGAATCTGCAAACCACCACAGCAGACTCGCCTTATGGCAGATACTGGTCTGGATGTGTGCGCATGTTCGTAGATATATATATATATATATATATATATATATATATATATATATATATATATATATAATGTCTAGATTTTTGTTTAATAAATATTTCTATGTAGCTGTAAAATGGAGATCAAATATGTTTATGGTTGGTGGTTATAGTAATACTTAGCTTTTGGTGGTATGTTTTGCAACGATTCGGCAGAGATTCTTGATTTTGTCACTGCATAAGCACAGATGCACTATAAAAATAAAAAGAAAGTATAACCTCCTCTTTTTCTACTTGCAGTATACACAGTCTATGAATCACTTCCTTATTTTGAAGCCCTTGGCACATTTTGCTACACTGTGTCACTGCCATTTGTGGTTTCCATTCACTTTCCTTACATTTTGAAAGTATATCTGGTCCTTTTACCTGCTGGTAAGGCTTTAGATAAAAAATATGTATGTTGGTACGTCTGCATGACTACTGGATTGATGTGAACATGTTGTCATTTAGGTGTGTTGTACACGTGTAGCCATCTGTATTCTACAAGAAAGTTGTATCGGAAGCAGCAAGAGTTAAAGTTAAAAGTTAAGTAAGGTAAGCAACCAACATCAAAATGTTTTGTGAAAATAATTATTAAGAAAGTTTCCACCTAAATTTTAATACTGATCATATAAGAGTAAATTTATCATGTTACAGCAACAGCCAACATTGTCTTTGTTTTACATTAAAAGATATTGACAGATTTCTAGGTACTTGCAGTTATCATTTGTGCAAAAGTAACACGGGAAGTGCTGCCGCTCAGATGATCACTGTTGAACTTGCTTCTTAGAAACTGGGGACAAACTGTAATTCTATCAACCTCGAGTTGCAAAGCCCATTTCTCAGAATCCCCCCTCCCTTTGTTTTAAAAGCCACAACTTTATTTGCTCTTCAACATAATCCAAGTGAAGATATTGGATATAGATATAATTTGTCAGGTGATTTTATAGTACAGTGCTAATATAATCGTTAAATAGGGCTTAAGGAGACCTTTTAGGATCGTAAGCAATACGTTTGATTGCTCTACCTTATCCTGTTATCTTACTGTAAGCTCTGTAGAACTCAATGTCACATGCACACTAGTCAAATGTATGTAAACACACACATTTGCCTAATTACTGCTCCCCCCCTCCCACCTCTCAGTGCATTCACTATGACTGCTGAGAGGTGGGAGGGAGTATGGAAGGGGGCAGCAGTGCAAATTCAGTTCAGATTTACTTTCACTGATGCCAGCACTGATAAGTGGAAGGGGACATTTACAAATGCTAGTTACTACGTCACACTGAATTCTAAGGAGCTTACAACAAAATAACAGAATAACAGAGCAATAAAACTTTCTGATCATGAAAAGTCTCCTTAAGCCATATTTAAATATAACAATAATATTGTACGAGAAAATCACCTGACAGATTCCCTTTAATTTAACAGTGCCTTCAAAAAGTATTCATACTCTGAACTTTCCACATTTTTTAATGTTACACCCACAAAAGTAAATTTATTTTATTTGGATATTATGTGAGAAACCAACACAAAATAGCAAGTATCTGTGAAGGTTAAAGAAAATTATATATGGTTTTCTAAATATTTAAAAAATATAAATAAGAAAATTGTGTAGTGCATTTGTATTCGCCCCCCATGTAGTATGTTACTCCTAAATAAACTCCTGACAGACCAATTGCCTCCAGAAGTCACTTAATTAGAAAACTGGGTTCACTTGTGTGTATTTTTTTCTCAGTACAATTACAGTTGTTCCGTGAAGGCCTCAAAAGGTTTGTTTGGGAACTTTAGGAATCAAACAGTATCATGAAAACCAAAGAACACACCAGACAGGTCAGGGATTAAGTTGTGGAGGAAAGTAAAGTAGGGTTAGCTAATAAAGGTAGGGTTAGCTAAAAATAGTCCAAGCTTGCAACATCATCCAAAAATGGAAGGTGTATGGCACAAATGCAAACCTTGCAAGACATGGCAGTCCACCTAAACTGACATCCCAAACAAGAACAGCACTAATTAAAGAAGCATCCAAGAGGCCCATGGTCACTGTAGAGGCGTTGCAAAGATCCACAGCTCAGGTGGGAGAGTCCACATCTGGCTTTTATGGAAGCATGGCAAGAAGGCAATTTTTTAAAGCAAGCCACTAGAAGTGCTGTATGCCGTTTGCAAAAAGCCATGTAGGGGACACAGCTAACATTTGGAAGAAGGTGATCTGGTCAGATTAGACAAAAGTAGAACTAGAACTTTTGGGGCAAAATGCTATGTGTAGTGGAAATTAACACTGAACCTCAGCCTGAATATACCATCCCTACGATCAAACATGGTGGTGGCAACATCATGTTGTGGAGATGCTTTTCTTCAGCAGAGACAGGGAAGCTAGTCACAGTTGATGGAAGGATAGTTAGAGCTAAATCTAAGGCAATACTGGATGAAAATCCATTAGAGGCTGGAAAAGACTTGAGACTGTAGTGTAGGTTTAAAACATCGACACTAAACATTCTGCCACAGTTACAATGGAATGGTTTAGATCCAAATACATTCCTGTCTGTGAATGTCCCAATTACATGCCAGACCAAAATCCCATTGAGAATCTGTGGCAAGACTTTAAAATTGCTGATCACAGACGCCTCCATCAAATATCACCGAGTTAGAACTATTTTGCAAACAAAAATGGACAAAAATTTCAGCCTCTATATGTGCAAAGCTGGTAGAGAAATACCCCAAAAGATTTACAGCAGCAATTGCATCCGAAGGTGTATCACATAAAATACATTTATGTTTGTGGGTCTAACATGAAAAAATGTGGAAAAGTTCATTGGGTATGAATACTTTTTCAAGACTGTGCTGTAAGACAATTCGGTGTGATAAAAAAAAGACAACCCCCCAATAAAAAAACTAGTAAATGCAATAAAACGTGTACAAAAAAAGTTTATACAAATATGAAAAAAAATAAAAAGTTCAAATCACCTCCATTTTGCCTCACTAAAATTTAAATTAAAAAAATACATAGTTGGTATCGCTGAGTTCAGAAATGTCCGCTCTATCAAAATATACAATAAATTAATCTGCTCACTAAACAGCGTAACAGAAAAAAAATTTAAAAAGTCAGAATTATATTTTTTGGGCTCCCAACTAAAATGCAATAAGGGGCGATCAAAACATCACTTCTATCAAATTATAGTATCAGTAAAAACATCAGCTTAGGGCGCAAAAAATAAGAAATTACACAGCCCTAGATCCCAAAAATGAACGTTACAGGTCTTGGAAAATGGCACCTAAAGCGATTTTTTATTTTTTTTTACTGATGATACAAAAGAAAAACTATACATGTTTGGTATTTACGTACTTATACTGACCTGGAGAATCATACTGCCAGGTCAGTTTTACCATATAGTAGACATGGTAAATAAAAAATAAATAAATTGTGGAACTGCCCTTTTTGGAAGTTTCATTGCAGTTGAGATTTTGTTCCAATTTTCTAGGACACCATGTGGTAAAATGAACAGTGTCACTCAGAAGTACAACTCGTCCCACAAAAAACAAGACCTCATATGACTATGTTAATAAAAAAAGTTATGGCTCTTAAAAGAAAAGGAGGATAAAATAAAAAGCCGCCGGGTGGTGAAGAGGTTAAAGTATACTTTGTTGAAGTACCCTTTGAATTTATGGCAGAATTCAGTCTTTTAGGTAGGAATCTATCAGCTGCCACATCTAGAATTGGCAATCTTTGCCCACTCTTCCTAGCAGTAGTGCTCTAAATCTATGAGATTACAAGAACGTCTCATGTGTACAGCACTCTTCAGGTCACCCACCAATTTTCAATTAGAATCAGTTCTGGGCTCTGGCTGGGCCATTCCAATCATTGATCTTCTGGCAAACCCATTCTTTTGTTAATTTGGTGGTATGCTTAGGGTTGTTGTCATACTGACAGGTGAAATTTATCTTCAGCTTCTGATATTTGGAACTGTTTATAATTCCCTCTAGCTTGACTAAAGCCCCAGTTCCAGCTGTTCAAAAACAGCTCCAAAGCATAGTGCTGCCTCCACCAACCCCACCATGCTTCACTGTGGGTAGTGTATTCTTTGTCATGTATAGTGCTGACTTTGCGCCAAACATACAGTACATATTGGAATTAAGGCCAAAAAGTTCAACTCTGGTGTCATAAGAACATAATACATTTTACCACTTTTATTGTGCCAAACATTGGTGGGATTAGATGTTTTCCTTTGCAAGGCTGGGGCCACACGGGGATTACTGCGATCCCCTCGCATGACACTCTGCTAACGCAGTACAGCAGAGCTGAGTGTCATGCGAGTGTCCCTGCAACGGAGGTCCGATCGTGTGAGCTGGGACGTAGGCTACTATTGCTCTGAGTGGAATGCGATGTTTTATGGCACTCCACTCGCACCATTTTCATGCCGTGTGGCTTAGGCCTTAAAGGGGTGGTTCACCCATATTTTTTATTGTCTAGTTCGATATTATATTGAGAAACAATGTTTCTCTCAAATACCTTGTGTTGGCAATAGTGCCTGTGAGAGGCGCTATTGCAGACCGCTGTTCCCGCTCCAGTGACGTCTCCGTCAAGTGGGGCACAGGTCACATCCGTGCAGCCGGCTGTATTCTTCCTCACCCACTGAGCTATGGGTGGTGATTCACTGCTGTCACAGCCCATCTTCTCCCTGCTCCCCCTCCTCCCTCATAGCACAGCATATATGTAAAGTGCAAGTGACAATAATCTCTGCTATCTTTCATATGTCTGGCCTGTGGGGTAGGGTGGAAAAATGAAGCCTTTTCTTAAAAGGGTGGTTCACCCATATTTTTTATTGTCCAGATCGATATTATATTGAGAAACAATGTTTCTCTCAAATACCTTGTGTTGGCAATACTGCCTGTGAGAGGCGCTATTGCAGACTGCTGTTCCCGCTCCAGTGACGTCTCCGTCAAGTGCTGTACACGTCACATCCGTGCAGCCGGCTGTATTCTTCGCTGCAAGCAAGAGACGCGACGTACTGTGCTGTGCTATGAGGAAGGAGGGGGAGCAGGGAGCAGATGGGCTGTGACAGCAGTGAATCACCACCCATAGCTCAGTGGGTGAGGAAGAATACAGCCAGCTGCACGGATGTGACATGTGCCCCACTTGACGGAGACGTCACTGGAGCGGGAACAGCGGTCTGCAATAGCACCTCTCACAGGCACTATTGCCAACACAAGGTATTTGAGAGAAACATTGTTTCTCAATATAATATCGATCTGGACAATAAAAAATATGGGTGAACCACCCTTTTAAGAAAAGGCTTCTTTTTTTCCACCCTACCCCACAGGCCAGACATATGAAAGATAGCAGAGATTATTGTCACTTGCAGTACACAACCAGCACTTAGAAGAAATTCCTGCAGCTCCTTTAAATGTTGCTGTCGTCTTATTGGCAGCCTTGCTTCTTTTCTTTTTAATATTTAAGGGATGCCTAGTTCTAGCCACTTCTTGATGACCATCTTCCAAGTGTTCCATGGTAAATTGAATGCCTTTGAAAAATAATATTGTACCATTTTCCTGACTGATCATTTCCAATAATTAGATCCTTTTGCTGTGTTGTAAGTGGTTTACGAACTGTGGCTTTTGCTGCAAAATGCAACTAAGAAAATGTCAGCAGCTATGTGCTGACTACTATGGGGAAGTCCTGGAATAGTTTTTAGACATATAGTTTTTAAACAGGCAAGTAGTTGCTAACAGAGTTACCTACCTGCCTGTTGTTCCTGGCATCAGCACAGAGCAGTTATTGACCATTCCTGCTCCAATTCCCGTGATTCAGCTGTTCCAGGTCAACAGAGCAGCTCTTCTTCTTCCAGGCTGCTATGTTGATGGGGCATGACTGCCAGAGTCTTGATGCAGCTAGGAAGCGGGGAGACGACTGTCAGTCAGAATGACATCATCCACAAAGCAGAGTTTATAAGAAGTCGCTGCTCTGTCGACTTGACATCAGCAGAAGCTGCTGAATCTCTGAAGTAGCAGTCTGTGACCGCTCTGCGCTGGTGGAGAAAGCGTCAAGAAAAACAGGCAGGTAATTGGCAACTATGTTCCTGTTAGTTCTTAGGCACATTGTTAAAAAAAAGTACCAGATATCCCTTTAACATGATATTAAATGTGATTGGCTAATTCTGTATACAACCCCAACCCCAATAATAAGAGGGTGTTCACAATTATGCAACAAAATTTATTTTGTGGTTCTCCCCCCAAAATGATTTGTTTGTTTCTCATTGGATTTGTACAGATTTTAGGTGACATAAAAGGTATAAAACGTTCTGAAACTATTCTTCTTGGAATGATAGTTTAAAACTAACATCTTGCTATTTTACAGGGGTGTGTAAACTTTTTAAGTCCACTGTAGCCTTCAAATTTGAACTAGAAATATGTAACATTATGCAACATTTTAAATCATCTTAGACGTAGCAGGCATTAATCTGCGGATTTTTCATGAACATCAGATCAGTCATATATAGGTCTGGGGTCTTCACATCCGCTGGAGCTGATAAAGAGATTTAACTTTGCTCTGGAAAATAGGATAAACCGCAAAACGGCCATCTACAATAGTGAAGACTCACTGAACCAGAATAAGAGTGCAAGTTTTATTACTATTTACAAAATGGCATAGATAAAACAGCATATCATGATATTTCAGCTGGATCAATCAGAATAAAAATCAGTGTCAGACTAATCAAACAATAAATCCACAATTTGTTAAAGGGTTACCCACTACTCCTTCTCAGTTGCTATATTTCCCCAGAAAAAAAACAAAAAACAGCATATACTCACCACCAGCGCTGGCACTATTCAAGCGTCAGTGCCTGGTCTCCAGGGGTGCATGTGACGTTCTGCTATGTAAGCTCTGCAGCCAATCAGCAGCTGCTTCACTCTCACTTCTTTCATATGATACTGACACCCAGAAGAACTGAGAGCTGCTGCTACTCTCCAACTTACTCAGAATGTCAGTTATGTCCGAAGAGAGAGAGAATGAAGCAAGCACTGATTGGCTGCAGGGCGCACATGGAAGAACGTCATGTGAGCCCCAGGAGACCAGGCATCGACATCGCTGGAATATTCGCAGCACTGGAGAGGAGTATGCTATTGTTGTTTCACACAGGAAAATATAGCAATTGAGAAAGAGTTGTCTGAGTAGTGTACAACCAACCACTTAACATGTTATAGATATATTTTTTGACTAGTTTGACACGGATTCTTATTTTGTCAATTGTTTTATCAACTTCAAAAGTGGCATTATAAATGCACTTCCTTACATCAGCTATGCAAAAATGGTTACCGACCAAACCAAAAACACACATGTAAGTATTTCTAAGTAAAAAACAAAATGAATAAAAAAAATGTATAAACATTTTTCTGCTGCTGGGACTAATTTTAATATTTTCAGTAGAAAGCCCTACAGGTATGTAATGCTGCTTGTAAATAATAAAATGAGCATCACTTCAAGCAGTGGTGAAGAGTCTAGTGACTGGCCAGAGCCAACACATTGCAGATGGGACATCACCACTGCAGCCCTGACAACAAGTCCAAGGAGCAGCTGAAAGGGAGCAATGGAGTAGTAGGGCATCAATGGTGAAGTAATGCACATTGTATGACTTTTAAATAATTAATTTGCATTTTATTGCAGAAAATAAGTATTTGATACAATAGAAAAACACAACTTAATATTTGGTACAGAAATCTTTCTCTACAATTACAGAGGTCAGATATTTCCTGTATTTGTTGATTAAGTTTGCACGCTCTCCAGCAGGGTTTCGGCCCACTCCTCCATACAGATCTTCTCCAGATGTTTCAGGATTCAGGGCTGTTGTTGGGCACCATTAAGCTTCAGCTACCTGTTTTATTGGGTTCAGGTCTGGAGACTGGCTAGTCCACTCCAGGACCCTGAAATGATTGTTACGGAGCCACTCCTTAGTTGCTCAGGCTGTGTGTTTTGGGTCATTGTCATGCTGGAAGACCTATTCACAACCCATGTTCAATGCTGTTACTGAGGGAAGGAAGTTGTTGGCCAAAATCTTGCAATATATGACCCCATCCATCCTCCCTTCAATACCATGCAGTTGTCCTGTCCCCTTTGCAGAAAAGCACCCCCAATGTATGATGTTTCTACCCCCATGTTTCATGGTTGGGACAGTGTTCTTTGGGTTGTACGCATCCTTCTTCTTCCTCTAAACACGGTGAGTGGAGTAAAAACCAAAACGTTTTTTTGGTTTGATCTAACCACCTGACCTTCTCACATGCCTCCTTTGGATCATCCAGATGGTCATTGGTGAACTTGAAACAGGCCTGAATATGTGCTGGCATGAGCAGGGGGACCTTGTGTGCCCTACAGGATCTTAATCCATGACAGCATAGTGTGTTACTAACTGTAATTTGTAAGACTATGGTCCCAACTCTCTGCAGGTTATTGACCAGGTCCTCCCATGTAGTTCTGGGCTGATTCCTGACAGTTCTCAGAATCATCTTTACACCTTGAGGTGAGCTCTTACATGGAGCCTCAGACCAAGTAAGATTGACATTCATCTTGTGATTTTCCATTTTTTAATAATTGCTCCAACAGTTGTTGCCTTCTCACTAAGCTGCTTGCCTATTGTCCTTTAGCTCATACCAGCCTTGTGCCGGTCCACAATTTTGTTCCTGGTGTCCTTAAAAAGCTGTTTGTTCTTGGCCATGGTGGAGAGGTTGCAGTGTGATTGAATGTGTGGACAGGTTTTTTTTTTTTATACAGGTAATGAGTTCAAACAGGTGCAATTAATACAAGTAATAAGTGCAGAGTAGGAGGGCTGAAAGAAAAAATGTGAGAAAGGTCTGTGATCCAGAGTTCTTGCTGGGTGGTAGGTGATCAAATACTTATTTCATACACATCTTTGAAGGGAGCTGAAACTCAATGTTGTCCAATGACAACCCCGAAACCTGAAAGATCTGTATGGAGGAGTGGGCCAAAATCCCTGCTGCAGTTTGTGCAAACTTGGTCAAGAACTACAGGAAATGTCTGACCTTTGTAATTGCAAACGTTTCTGTACCAAATATTAAGTTCTGTTTTTCTATTTTATCAAATACTTATTTCATGCAATAAAATGTAAATTAATTATTTAAAAATCATACAATGTGATTTTCTGGATTTTTTTTTATTCTCTCTGTCACAGTTGAAGTGTACCTACGATAAAAATTACAGACTTCTCCATTCTTTGTAGGTGGGAAAACTTGGAAAATCGGCAGTGTATCAAATACTTATTCTCCACACTGTATATCCTCACACATAATTGAAAAAGAAAGAGAAAAAAGCCAGGGTAACCACATAGCACATGTGCTACATTTACCACAGTGATTGTTTCCAGAATGATTTACCTCACAGTCAATGTGACCCATGTGACAAAATTACTCCTCTGTAAAATTGTAAAATGTAGACCATATACTTCCTTAAAAATACTTTTCCTTCTCTATTCAATTTCTATACCTTTTTTTCTTTTTTTTTTTACAAAACATGGCTGTTGGCGATGTAGGTTACAGTGTGCCTATATAGCCGCAGATGTCACAGCTCTCACTGGTGCGCAACAACAGAATATCCCACATGAGTCCACCTTTTTAGTATGTGAACATAGCCTAAGTAGGTAATGTACATAGTATGTCCAGTCAAATAATCAGCTATGATCGGTTATTTATTTTGCAGTACTGGATTTGGCCGAAAACTGCGGACTTGACCCAATATTCCTGGTGTTTTTATTAATCACTGACAAAGAGAACTCATTTGTCTGCCAAATCGACCTTCGACATGATTCAACATAAAACTGAAATGTGGAAATGATGTCCTAAGTGTTCTATATAGGTGCTGTGTAAGGAATATGTATATACTTAATATATATTACAATAGAATTCCACGCTGTATAAAATAAAACTTCATCCTCAATAAAGAAATATGGTGTTTATGGTTAATATAAAAGGCATGCGACCATCTTTATTTTATGGGATTATTTTAAATGTTTTTTTAATAATAATAAAGATTTAAGGAACAATATTACACTGTAATCACAGTAAGCAACTTTGTAGGGGTTGCACAAGAATCACATATACTGTATCATGACATGAAATCTGTAAAAGAGGAATTGACAACAGTACATGAAGCATGTTGATTTGTACAACTACAAGAATGTTATACAGTGCCTTGCAAAAGTATTCGGCCCCCTTGAATTTTTCAACCTTTTCCCACATTTCAAGCTTCAAACAAAAAATAAAATATAAAAATTTAAATTTTATGGTAAAGAATCAACAAGTGGGACACAATTGTGAAGTTGAACAAAATTTATTGCTTATTTTAAACTTTGTAAAAAAAATAATAAACTGAAAATTGGGGCGGGCAATATTATTCTTCCCCTTTACTTTCAGTGCAGCAAACTCACTCCAGAAGTTCATTGAGGATCTCTAAATGATGCAATGTTGTCCTAAATGACTGATGATGATAATAAATATAAGCCACCTGTGTGTAATCAAGTCTCTGTATAAATACACCTGCTCTGTGATAGTCTCAGTGTTCTTTTTAAAGCGCAGATAGCTTCATGAAGACCAAGGAGCACAACAGGCAGGTCCGTGATACTGTTGTGGAGAAGTTTAAAAGCTGGATTTGGTTACAAAAAGATTTCCAAAACTGTAAACATCTCAAGCAGCACGGTGCAAGCGAAATGAAAGGAGTATCATACCACTGCAAATCTACCAAGACCTGGCCGTTCCTGAAAAATTTCATCTCAAACAAGGAGAAGACCGATCAGAGATGCAGCCAAGAGGCCCATGATCACTCTGGATGAAATGCAGAGATCTATAGCTGAGTCGTACACTGCACAAATCTGGCCTTTATGGAAGAGTGGCAAGAAGAAAGCCATTTCTCAACGATATCCATAAAAAGTGTTGTTTAAAGTTTGCCACAAGCCACCTGGGAGACAGACCAAACATGTGAAAGAAGGTGCTCAGGTCAGATGAAATCAAAATTGAACTTTTTGGGCAGAATGCCAAATGATATGTTTGGCGTAAAAGCAACACAGCTCATCACCCTGAACACACCATCCCCACTGTCAAACATGGTGGTAGCAGCATCATGGTTTGGGCCTGCTTTTCTTCAGCAGGGACAGGGAAGATGGTTAAAATTGATGGGAAGATGGATGGAGCCAAATACAGGACCATTCTTGAAGAAAAGCTGTTGGAGTCTGCAAAAGACCTGAGACTGGGGTGGATATTTGTCTTCCAACAAGATAATGATCCAAAACATAAAGCAAAATCTACAATGGAATGGTTCACAATTAAACGTATCCAGGTGTTAGAATGGCCAAGTCAAAGTCCAGACCTGAATCCAATCGAGAATCTGTGGAAAGAGCTGAAAACTGCTGTTCACAAACGCTCTCCATCCAACCTCACTCAGCTCGAGCTGTTTGCAAAGGAAGAATGGGCAAGAATTTCAGTCTCTCGATGTGCAAAACTGATAGAGACATACCCCAAGCGACTTGCAGCTGTAATCACAGCAAAAGGTGTGGCTATAAAGTATTAGCTTAAAGGGGACGAATAATATTGCATGCTCCAATTTTCAGTTTTTTATTTTTTAAAAAAGTTTAAAATAAGCAATAAATTTAATTCAACTTCACAATTGTGTCTCACTTGTTGTTGATTCTTCACCAGAACATTAAGATTTTTATCTTTAAGTTTGAAGTCTGAAATGTGGGAAAAGGTTTAAAAATTCAAGGGGGCTGAATACTTACGCAAGGCACTGTATATTCTATTAAGAATGATGACCCAGTTTTAGTTACATGCACATACTTACAAGGTATGTGCCTAACTTACATTGTACAAGAAAACGTGAAGCCAAAAAACCCGAGGGCAAATTGACAGACAGAAGGATGTCTTCAAAGATGTTGGATTCTTGGCCCTTTCTCAGGAACAAAACCCACATCACAAACTGAATCTTAGTAGACCAATGATATATCAGGCTATGTACATAAAAGGTCCCTTATTTCCAATGAAAACTAATATTAAGGCATAAAAAAAACCCATTTCAGCCAACAGTTTTTAGGAAGACTTTTTCCTGTTCCCGCATGTTTGTGGAGTATAAAGCTGTAGAAAGCCATTCAATTCCTACTTTAACCAAGAATACAAATACAAAATGAAGATGTACCATAGATGTTTATTTCAGATGCTGCAATTGAGGAAGGTGTACAGGCATTTTAGAGAAGAACACAGGTACAGAAATGTAAATAATATATTGACCTGGATGGAGAAAGTTTATTTCAGGATACGATACAAGCGCTATAGTAATAAATACAGGACATTATTGTGATGGCTAGTATATGTGGCTGACTGTAATTTCAGCTATAAAGGACACTTCTTTTCGTCCAAAAACAGTTTGGCATTTTACTTTCACATTTTCAGAACAAAATGCTACAGTAAGCATCAGTATCTTAGTGACACAAATCGCACACTGGCTAGGTGATAGGACACAGCAGGTCTCTACCAGCCGTAGGCTCTGGTCCACACTGCTTTCCTCTTAAACTCTGGAAGACCTCTCAAGTTATAAAGTGAAGCTGAAAGAAAAAAAAAATAAGAATCAACTAGATTGCCCATGACCTGAATTACTGGTTTCACATACCTACATACTGTCAGGTCCATAATACAAAGGACACCACCATTAGCACCTTCCCAACAAGATCCTCATGCTCTCTTCATGCACCCCGCCTGATAAATGGTCTTTTCCAAAATTACAGTATATCACAAAAGTGAGTACACCCCTCACATTTTTATTATATCTGTTCATGGGACAACATCAAAGATATGACACTCTGATACAATATAATGTAGTCAGTATACAGCTTGTATAACAGTGTAAATTTGGTGTGCCCTCTAAATAATTCAACACACAGGCATTAATGTCAAAACCGCTGGCAACAAAAGTAAGAACACCCCTAAGTAAAAATGTTCAACTTGTGCCCAAAGTGTCATTATTTGGTGTGGCTACCATTAATTTCAAGCACTGTCTTAACTCTCTTGGGCATGAAGTTCACTAGAGCTGCATAGGAGCCGCTCTCCCACTCCTACATGACGACATCACAGAGCTGGAGGATATTAGAGATCTTGGGTTCCCCCACCTTCCGTTTGAGGATGCCACACAGATGCTCAATAGGATTTAGGACTGGAGACATGCTTAGCCAGTGCAGAACCGTACTCCTAGTTTTATTATTCATGTTGGAATTCTGCCTTGTGGCCCAGTTTCAGAATTGAGAAGATCATGCTCTGCATCAGTATCTCACACTATAAGTTTGCATTCATGGTTCCCGCAATGAACGGAAGTTCCCCACAGACGGCAACATTCATGCAGCCCTAAACCATGACACTCCCACTATCAAGCTTTAGGTGCGTGGCCAGAAATCCCGCACCTGCGCATTCAGCCTACTGTCTCTCCCAGGCACTGTGAAGTCGCAGTGACTATGTGGCACTTGTGCACATCAAATTTAAAGACTGCCCACGGAAGAGCGCAGTCTGCAATTTTGCTGTGCGCAGGCACCGTGGAGTCACTGCTACTTCACAGTGCAGGGGAGAGATGGCAAGCAGAATGCACAGGCGCGGGATTTCCAGCCGCGCACCTGACATCACAGGCATACTAAAGAGAAAGGGAGGAAGAATCCTGTATAATGAAGCCGGGAGGCAGACTTATCTCCTGAGCAGCACACACCCCATAGCCCGGAAGACAGAAGATATAAAAGAGGATTTTTTCCAAAACGACGCCTCATCCAGGAGACATATAGCTATGGCTAATTTAATTTTATGTCACCTGTATGCCCATATTAATAATTAAAAAAACTTAAAAGGGTGACAGATTCCCTTTAATGTGTGTGCGCTCAGTTAGAGGGCACACCAAATGTACACTGTTTTTCCTTTTGGATATTGGTCCAACTTAATTTTGTCTAACCTACAGCCTTTTGGCCCTTTCTGACTCTGCTATGCCACGGTTATTTATATTTTGATATTTGTACATTATCCCCATTTGGTGCATTCTTGGTTTTATATCTGAATTACTAGTTAATCTGGTACTTTCACGCAATCTTTTTTCCAAGAGGAGAACTTTTCAGGAAACACTGTCATTTTTTCTCCTGTAGAGTCTTTAGAAGCATTTTAATGTGTTTGGTACTGGTGTTTTCTTGTCATATTTTTTTTTTAATGCCATTCAACAATTAATAAACCACTAACACTTTTTGAAGCAAAAACACTGGCAAAACCTTCTAATAGACGCATGGTTGTCTTTTGAGCTTTTCCATTGACTATTATAAAGTATAGAAGGTCTTCAGAACGGGAAACCGCCTGAAGAGAGCTCACTGTTTTATTCCGAAGCCGTTAAAAAACGCTCAATGGATTGAACATACGCACAAGTCGTATTTACATAGGACTGCACATGTGCATTCTTAGGAGCGTTTAGTTTGCACTTCTTCAGATGTTTTTCAAAATGGAATCTGCTTGAATACCCTTTATAGAATAACTATTCCATAGGCTGCCAGTGTCATGTCTCCTAAACAGCTTCACAGCCTTGAACCAAATGTCCCATTCACTGCATTCATATAATAAAACAGTGGCCATACCTTCCAAAATTCCTCTGGATGCCTCTGATAAGACTCCTTCAGGACTTTCAAGGAGGTTCATCATCCAATCAATAAACTGTTAAAGAGAAAAATGATTATGTCTTAGAATGAATAGTCATCAATCAAGCTTGAGTAGCCAAGAAATAATCCAGTAACTGGCACATCATTAATTTATGTCAGCTTGAATTCTAGAACATTACTTACAGAAAACTATAAAATGCTTAAAGGGGTTATCTGGCCTTATGATATATCTGATCATCTGATTATCTGACAATCTGCATCGCCATCGATCAGCCGATTTCAACTGTGAACAGAGTCGGACAGCACATCTCTGTCCACTGTGGCCATTGTCGATCACTGGATGACCTGACGTATTATTTCCTCCCTTACACAGGTGTTGTTGCTACTATGGCTTTCCCTCTTGTGATATTAATGAATTCAGGTGACATTAGTAGATTAAATATTCATATTTCTCCATAATGAATCAAGTGTCTTCACAGCAGGACTTAGGCGGGCTTTTGCTTGTTGGCACATCGCAAGCCGATGCTGCGATGTCGCACGCGATAGTCCCCACCCCGTCGCAGCAGCAATATCTTGTGATTCCTGGCGTAGCGAACATTATCGCTATGCCAGCTTCACATGCACTCACCTGTCTTGCGACGTCGCTCTGGCTGGCGTCCCGCCTCCTTCCTAAGGGGGCGGGTCGTACAGCGTCACAGCGACGTCACACGGCAGGCGGCCAATCAAAGCGGAGGGGCGGAGATGAGTGAGATGTAAACATCCCGCCCACCTTCTTCCTTCCGCATAGCCGCCGGCGGCAGGTAGGAGATGTTCCTCGCTCCTGCGGCTTTACACACAGCGATGTGTGCTGCCACAGGAACGAGGAACAACATCGTACCTGTCGCGGCAGCGTAATTATGAAAAAGTCGGAGCCTACACCGATGATACGATAATGACGCTTTTGCGCTCGTTAATCGTATCATCTAGGATTTACACACTACGATGTCGAAAGTGACGCCGAATGTGCGTCACTTTCGATTTGACCCCACCGACATCGCACGTGCGATGTTGCAACGTGCAAAGCCGCCCTTACTGGAGATACTCCGTAGAAACATGATGTTCTCTGACTCATGCCACATCTTACAATTTCTAGGCTGCATCTAAACATCTGTGTAATGAAATATTCTAAGTATTTCACTTTCTAAACAAAGTACTTGTAAAACACACAAATTTATCATTTTTAGAATTTTGGAGTGCTGTCTACACGCTGTCATTGCACTGTTTACTACTCAGGGAGTCCAGCAGGACCTGGAGCCAGAGGTCACACTACGTATTATACAGTAGGATAATGTAATTTGTAAGATTATAAGGAACATGCAATATTAAGTGCTCACGATTTATGCAATTTATGTTATCACAATGTTTCCATGTTGAAATATAGAATTGTCGTCATGCTAAACTGATACAACATCTTGCACTATTAATTAGGAAAGATACAGTGCTTTCCAGTGTGAAAGCATGTATTCACAATGACTGCTGCCTCATGTCACTGCCGTAGACAACCAGTGATGAGTGGGGCGGACACATGGGGGTGCTGTAGTCTATCAAATATCCCCATAGACCAAATGAGAAATCTGAAACACAGGACAAAGAAAATCCTATATAATAATAACTTCCACAATTGGATGTGTTTAAAAAAATGTTCCTGTGCTGAGATAATCTTATATATGTGTCCCTGCTATGTACTGTGTAATGGCCGTGTCTGACCATACAGGGACATAGTCTGATCATACCACATCTCCTGTGCTGAGATAATCTTATATATGTGCCCCTGCTATGTACTGTGTAATGGCCGTGTCTGACCATACAGGGACATAGTCTGATCATACCACATCTCCTGTGTTGAGATAATCTTATATATGTGTCCCTGCTATATACTGTGTAATGGCCGTGTCTGACCATACAGGGACATGGTCTGATCATATCACATCTCCTGAGCAAAGGAAGTATACAGTCAATACAGCATGGGGTCTTTCTGTGAGGTAAAAAAAAGAAAAGATAATACAATATACAAACATTACAGCATGGGGTTGCAAATTCTTTCTTGGAGGTAAGACGTTTTGTAAAAACGGGCACGGAAATGCTTTACCTCACAGAAAGACCCCATGCTGTAATGACTATATACTTCCTTTGCTCAGGAGATGTGATATGATCAGACCATGTCCCTGTACGGTCAGACACGGTCATTACACAGTACATAGCAGGGACACATATATAAGATTATCTCAGCGCAGGAACATTTTTTTTCTAAACACACACCATTGTATAAATGATTATTATTCCAAGGTCTACTGATGGGAAAACTCCTTTAAATACACTCCTAGCTCACATCTCCTTGTACCCCTTCTGAGGAAGCAACGTGAAACATGTATTAAGGAGTCCTCAGGTGACATTTAACTGATGGTACTTTCACCTACACTTTATTATAGCACTTTATTATATCTTATTGGATTGAGATTTTGTAATTTATTTAGATCATCGCTTTACACGAGCAATATCACTAGCGATATCGCTAGTGAGCGTACCCGCCCCCATCGGTTGTGTGTGACGGGCAAATCGCTGCCCGTGGCGCACAACATTGCTAACACCCGTCACAAATACCTACCTAGCGACGTCGCTGTTGCTGGTGAACCGCCTCCTTTCTAAGGGGGCGGTTCGTTCGGCGTCACAGCGGCATCACTAAGCGGCCGCCCAATAGACGTGGAGGGGCAGAGATGAGCGGGCCGAATATCCCGCCCACCTCCTTCCTTCCTCATTGCGGGCGGCCACAGGTACAGTGATGTTCCTCGTTCCTGCGGTGTCACATGTAGCAATGTGTGCTGCCGCAGGAACGACGAACAACCTGTGTCCTGCAACAGCAACGATAATCGGGAAAGGAACAATGCATCAACGATCAACTATTAGGTAAGTAATTTTGATAGTTAACGGTCGTTCGTGCATTTCACACGCAACGACATCGCAACGAGGGCGGATGTGCGTCACGAATTCCGTGACCCCAACATCATCTCGTTAGCGAAGCCGTTGCGTGTAAAGCGGCCTTTAGAATGCATATAAGGGCTTTTGTCTGAATGATGTAGGTGCACTATGTTGACATTTGGAATTTAATTTCTGCTAAGGGCAATAAATGAAACAGTTTTATCTCAGATTACAGCACTAGCCCTTTGCACAATATATCATTTTTCAAAGATATGTACTGAGATTTGATAGAAATCTAATACCTTTATATTGGAATAAGATATATTACTTATGATTTGGATCCAAACAGATCCTATTTAATATTAATACTAATATTAAATAGCATCCGCAGGGATTCTGTTGGATTCTATACCGAAATATGTTTTTTGACAAATACAATCTTATTTCAATGTTTTATCTCCTGAAGGTTTTTGTATTCTTAACTTTGTAACTTTCCCAGATTTTAATATTTTGTTTTTTAAAGGGAACCCGTCATCAGAAATTTCGCAATAAAACTAAAAGTTTCCCCCTCTGCAGCTCCTGAGCTGCATTCTAGCAAGGTTCCTGTACGTTTTGTGCCCCTTTTGAAACAAAATTAAACACTTTATAAAGTTGTACCTTTTTGTCTGCCATTCTTGTAAATTTTCCATGGGGGCGGGCTCTCTTGCGTCCGTTGCTGTCCCTCCTGCAGATTGACGCCGTCCTCCATTGCTCCATTTCATATCTCAGGACGCCGTCCACTGCGCCCGAGGCCCCGTGCACGCGAGGACACCTGGTGACGTGGTCGCAGGCACGAGATTATGGGCGGCGCTGTGATTGCATCGCAAGTGCCCGCCCATAATCTCGTGACCGCAGTCTCCCCTCTGCCTCAAGCGTTCTGCGCAAGCGCTGGAAGATGACCCGATGTCACCTCCTTCCCATCCTGCCCTGCAGCAGGAAATAGATGGGAAAAGCGGAGCAGCACAACACAGGTTACAAAAAAACCCCCCAAAAAAAACGTTTAGTGCTTTTCACTTTTCAGAAGACAATGTGTGTCTTTGTTTGATTTTACATGTTTTTTTTTTACTGTGTACGTCGCTCAGATCCTCTCCGCGTCTCCTCGTATCCTGTGGTGGCCTGCTTTGCTCCTCCCATCTATTTCCTGCTGCAGGGCATGATGGGAAGGAGGTGACGTCGGGTCATCTTCCAGCGCTTGCACAGAACACTGGAGGCAGAGGGGAGATCGCGGTCACGAGATGATGGGCGGGCACTTGCGATGCAATCACAGCGCCGCCCATACTCTCGTGCCTGCGACCACGTCACCAGGTGTCCTCGCGTGCACGGAACCTCGGGCGCAGTGGGCGGCGTCCTGGGATATGAAATGGAGCAATGGGGGACGGCGTCAATCTGCAGGAGGGACAGCAACGGACGCAAGAGAGCCCGCCCCCATGGAGAATTTACAAGAATGGCAGACAAAAAGGTACAACTTTATAAAGTGTTTAATTTGGTTTCAAAGGGGGCACAAAAAGTACAGGAACCTTAAGCGGGCTTTACACACTGCGATATCGCCTGAATTTTGTCGTTGGGGTCACGGTTTTGGTGACGCACTTCCGCAATCGTTAGCGATATAGCTTTGTGTAACAGCGTTCAGCGATGTAAAATCGTCGCAAAAGCGTGATTTATCGCTAATCGGCTACACGGGTCCTAATTCCCAAAAATCGTTACTTCAGCAGTAACGAGGTTGTTCCTCGATCCAGCGGCATCACACATCGCTGCGTGTGACGCCGCAGGAGCGAGGAACGTCTCCCTACCTGCCTCCCGGCCGCTATGCGGAAGGAAGGAGGTGGGCGGGATGTTACGTCCCGCTCATCTCCGCCCCTCCGCTGCGATTGGGCGGCGGTTCAGTGACGTCGCTGTGACGCCGCACGGACCGCCCCCTTAGAAAGGAGGCGGTTCGCCGGTCACAGCGACGTCGCCGGACAGGTAAGTATGTGTGACGGCTCTGGGCGATGTTGTGCGGCACGGGCAGCGATATGCCCATGTCGCGCAACAGATGGGGGCGGGTACGCACACTAGCGATATCGGGACCGATATCGCAGTGTGTAAAGTAGCCTTTACTAGAATGCAGCCCAGGAGCTGCAGAGGGGGAAACTTTTAGGTTTAAAGCTAAATTTCTGATGACAGGTTCCCTTTAATATTTTGTAAATAATTATACAGTAAAGGTTTCACAATTTTTAAAGGAGTTTCTTTGTCCTATGTTTTGGATTCCTCTATGTTTATATGGACTCTAAGATGGTTGATAGGGTCAAATAGGTTACTTATTCTATATATAGTATTCTTCCCATCAAAAAATATGGAGGCATATCACTACTATATACCAACAAATTGTGATTGGCTGGGAACAGCCGCCAGAACCCCCCTGACATTAGAGGCCACAGATTACAAAAAATTCCTTAAATGTAGGCAAAAATTGTAATACACAATTGTGTTAATCTTATCTCCTCCAGTAACATAAAAAATAATAGCAAGAACAAATTACCCCGAGTGGTTCAGATTGTGAAATAGCTGGGTAATAATAAAATATAACTTTTAATAGCACATTAAAATATCTTTGGGGAAACAAACATACATACATACATAAACAATGATTACACAGATATAGTCAGGCAGAACCAAATAGGCCCGAGGGATAGATAACCAATATCCGTATGAAATATTAGAGCAAACTATTGGGACTAATTCACACCAAATAGTGGATAATCTCTATAAAAAAGCAAAGAGTGCCACTGAAGACTCTAAGGGGTACCTTACACACTGCGACATCGCTAGCATCGGCTAGCGATGTCCAGCGCGATAGTACCCGCCCCCGTTGCACATGCGATATGTGTTGATTGTTGCCGTAGCGAACATTATCGCTACGGCAGCTTTACACGCACATACCTGCTCAGCGACATCGCTGTGACAGCCGAACAATCCCTCCTTCAAGGGGGAGGTGCGTTCGTCGTCACAGCAACATCACCGTGACGTCACTAATCGGCCGGCCAATAGAAGCGGAGGGGCAGAGATGAGCGGGACATAGCATCCCGCCCACATTCTCCCTTCCGCATTGCCGTCGGGACGCAGGTAAGGAGATGTTTGTCGTTCCTGCGGGTTTACATACAGCGATGTGTGCTGCTGCAGGAGCGACAAACAACATCGTACCTGCGGTCGATCCGACATTATGGAAATTAACGACGTTACACAGATCAGCGAGATTGTACGCTTCTGTGCTCGTTCATTGTTCCATCTAGGATTTACACGTTGCGTTGTCGCTATCTGCGCCGGATGTGCGTCACTAACGACGTGACCCCGACGATATAGTGTTAGCGATGTCGCAACGTGTAAAGTACCCCTAACACCCTTAGCAATAAGGCGTAAATAACAACAATCTCACCGGTATCTCATCATAAACCGAAGTGGAGGTCCTGATGACTGCTGGATCTACCTCTGTTTAGGTGGTGTTTTTTGGTGCTCTGATCCAGTGCAGCTCCCCTGACGAGTCCACAACGAAACGCGTAGGGAGACTGGAGCACGCCATCTGCGGTTCGGTATTTGAGGGGTATGGTGTAGCTATGCACAAGATCCAACAGTCATCAGGACATCCACTTCGGTTTATGATGAGATACTAGTGAGATTGTTCTGTTATTGACGCCTTATTGCTAAGGGTGTTTGAGTGGGTGTTCAGTGGCACTCTTTGCTTTTTTATAGAGATTATCCACTATTTGGTGTTAATTATTCCCAATAGTTGGCTCTAATATTTCATACGGATATTGGTTAGCTAACCCTCAGGCCTATTTCTTCTGCCTGACTATATCGGTTGTGATCATTGTTTATGTATGTTTGTTCGCTTCCCCAAAGATATTTTAATGCACTATTAAAAGTTATGTTTTATTATTACCCAGCTATTTCACAACCTCCAGTAACATAACAGCAATGTCTCTTTCATACACCGTGTGCAGAATTATTAGGCAAGTTGTATTTTAGAGGATTTTTTTTATTATTGATCAACAACTATGTTCTCAATCAACCCAAAAAGACTCATAAATATCAAAGCTTAATATTTTTGGAAGTTGGAGTGGTTTTTTTTTTTAGATTTGGCTATCTTAGGAGGATATCTGTTTGTGCAGGTAACTATTATTGTGCATAATTATTAGGCAACTTAATAAAAACCAAATATATTCCCATCTCGCTTGTTTATTTTCACCAGGTAAACCAATATAACTGCACAAAATTTAGAAATAAACATTTCTTACATGCAAAAACAAAACCTCAAAAAATGAATGCCCAATATAGCCACCTTTCTTTATAATGACACTCAACAGCCTACCATCCATAGACTCTGTCTGTTGCTTGATCTGTTTGCGATCAACATTGCGTGCAGCAGCCACCACAGCCTCCCAGACACTGTTCCAAGAGGTGTACTGTTTTCCCTCCCTGTAGATCTCACATTTTATGAGGGACCACAGGTTCTCTATGGGGTTCAGATCAGGTGAACAAGAGGGCCAGTTCATTATTTTTTCATCTTTTAGACCTTTACTGGCCAGCCACACCGTGGAGTAGTTGGATGCATGTGATGGAGCATTGTCCTGCATGAAAATAATGTTTTTCTTGAACGATACCAACTTCTTCCTGTACCACTGCTTGAATAAGCGGTCTTCCAGAAACTGGCAGTAGGTCTGGGAGTTGAGCTTCACTCCATCCTCAACCCGAAAAGGTCCCACAAGTTCATCTTTGATTATACCAGCCCATACCAGTACCCCAAATCCACCTTGCTGGCATCTGAGTTGTAGTGGAGCTCTCTGCCTTTTACTGATCCAGCCTCTGGCCCATCCATCTGGCCCATGAAGAGTCACTCTGATTTCATCAGTCCATAAAATCTTTGAAAAATCAGTCTTAAGATATTTCTTGGCCCAGTCTTGACGTTTTATCTTATGTTTCTTGTTCAAAGGTGGTCGTTTTTCAGCCTTCCTTACCTTGGCCATGTCCCAGAGTATGGCACACCTTGTGCTTTTTGATACTTCAGTAATGTTGCAGCTCTGAAATATGCCCAAACTGGGGGCAAATGGCATCTTGGCAGCTTCACGCTTGATTTTCCTCAATTCATGGGCAGTTATTTTGCGCCTTTTTTGCCCAACACGCTGCTTGCGACCCTATTGGCTATTTGCCATGAAACGCTTGATTGTTCGGTGATCACGCTTCAAAGGTTTGGCAATTTCAAGACTGCTGCATCCCTCTGCAAGACACCTCACAATTTTGGACTTTTAAGAGCCCGTCAAATCTCTCTTCTGACCCATTTTGCCAAAGGAAAGGAAGTTGCCTAATAATTAAGCACACCTTATATAGGGTGTTTATGTCATTACACCACACCCCTCCTCATTACAGAGATGCACATCACCTGATTTACTTAATTGGTAGTTGGCTCAAGCCTATACAGCTTGGAGTAGGACAACATGTATAATAATTATCATGTGATCAAAATACTCATTTGCCTAATAATTCTGCACACAGTATAGTGCCAGTCATACAGTAGATGCCCTACACAGAGTGCTTGCTACATGAATGGATGCACACATATGAATTCTTACCATATACATTGATGCACTTCCTATATACATGGATGCACTCATATGCACATTCACTACATACTGAACATGGTCGTTGCGGCATCAGGCAGCACACAGTGTATAAAGCTCTTATAATTCAATTCTAGCATCTAAACATCTACTAGTGGACTGATGCCAATAACACGTGTCCTCCTGTCCAGTCCGCCCCTCCCTGTCCTCTGCTGATGTTTACCTTTCCTTCCTAAGTCATAAAGGTGTTTTTCCAAAAATAGCTAGTTATTCCCTGGATAGGGGATAACTTGTTGTTTGCTAAGGGTCTGACTGTTCAGACCCCCCAGCGACCCTGCAGACAGCGCTCAACAGCATAATGAACATCAACTCTATTCATTGTCTATACGACTGCCAGAATTAGGGGAGTAATGGCAGTCCCGTACACAATGAATGGAGTGGAAATCAAATCTGCTACAAAGCTCCATTCTTGACATTGCTGTGGCAATTCTAGTGGTGTCAGCTCAGAAGTGAGGAGACAACTGATTTGCATAGACACAAGATTTCCTAGCTGGCCCCTGATGTCACTCTTTCCCATATCCTGTTCACTTTTATTACAATATGTACATTATTGCCTCTCCTTTTAAATGCAGCCGAGTAGTATATGCTTGAACATGCTGACAGGATCTCAGAGTAGGACTTTGTAGCGTTAGATAGCAGTTTGGTATGTAAAGTCAAAGACTGAAAAGAGCAAAGGGTGCTTTACACGCTGCGATATCGCTAACGATTTATCGTTGGGGTCACGGTGTTTGTGACGCACATCCAGCGTAGTTAGCGACATCGCAGCGTGTAACACGTACGAGCGACCTTAAACAATGGCAAAAGAGACAAAAATCGTTGGTTTTGGAGAGGTCGTCCAAACACCAAAAATCGTTGTCTCGTACGTAGCAATGTTGTTCGTCGTTCCTGCGGCATCACACATCGTTGTGTGTGACACCGCAGGAGCGACGAACATCTCCTTACCTGCCTCCACGGGCAATGTGGAAGGAAGGAGGTGGGCGGCATGTTATGTCCCGCTCATCTCCGCTCCTCCACTTCTATTGGCCGGCTGCTTAGTGATGCTGCAGTGACGTCGCTATGACGCCGAACACACCTCCCCCTTGAAGGAGGGATTGTTCGGCGGTCACAGCGACGTCGCTGACAAGGTATGTGCGTGTGACGCTGCCGTAGCGATAATGTTTGCTACGGCAGCGATCACCAAATGTCGCATGTACGACGGGGGTGGGTGCTATCGCGCTCGACATAGCTAGCAATCGCTAGCGATGTTGCAGCAAGTAAAGCATCCCTTTAGACTTCTCCCATCCGTCTGTCATATACACTATATCACAAAAGTGAGTACCCTCCTCACATTGTTGTACATATTATATTATAGCTTTTCATGGAGCAACACTGAAGATATTACACTGATACAATGTAAAGCTGAGTTCACATGTCCTGTAATCATCCGTTAGAACGGATCCTGCAAAGATCTGTTGCAAAAAGTTGTGGTGTCAAGCGTGTGGGAGGCAACCAGGTGAGAAGTACAAAGACAAGTGTGTATTGCCTACAGTCAAGCATGGTGGTGGGAGTTTCATGGTTTGGGGCTTCATGAGTAATCCAGCTGTGGGGACCTACAGTTCATTGAGGGAACCATAAAAGCCAACATGTATTGCGACATACTGAAGCAGAGCAAGATCCCCTCCCTTCATATTCCAACATTATATCACACAAAATATTGACACTTTAGGTACAATATGGCCATTTTCACTTAGGGGTGTACTCACCT
Source organism: Anomaloglossus baeobatrachus (assembly GCF_048569485.1). NCBI lineage: Eukaryota > Metazoa > Chordata > Amphibia > Anura > Aromobatidae > Anomaloglossus > Anomaloglossus baeobatrachus. The sequence continues at coordinate 527,174,687 of NC_134353.1, forward strand.
TAGTTGCCAGCGGTTTAGACATTAATGACTCTGTTGCGTTATTTAGAGGGCACACCGAATTTACACTGTAATACAAGCTATACACTAACTACTTTACATTGTATCAGTGTCATATCTTCAGTATTGTTCCAGTAAAAGACATTGTAATAAAATATTCACAAAAATATGAGCGGTGTACTCACTTTTGTGATATACTGTATATGCAAATAGAGTACTGTCGCGGGCGGGGAGGACGCCACTGCGCTGTGCTCGCTAACGCTCGGGTCCGGCGCTGCTGCTCGGTGGCTCGAGTGGTGGGCCGGATCCGGGGACTCGAGCGGCGCTCCTCGCCCGTGAGTGAAAGGGGTGGTTGGTTTGGGGAGTTTAGTCCGTGATGCCACCCATGGGTCGTGGTGAAGATAGGCACCACCGCTGCTGATGACGGGGATCCCGGGAGCGATGGTAAGGAGCAGCTGGGATGTTGTTTTCACCCTCCGTGGGAAGGGGTCGGTGGTCCCGGGGCCCGATGATGTGACGGGGAGGCAGGGTTGGCGAGGTGCAGGGTTGCAGGGACAGCACGGCGCGGTGCCGGATGGCATGGGTGTACTCACTCAGCAAGAAAGGTACAAAGTCCTCGGTAAACCAAACGGCTGGATGGACGGGTCCCGCAGCCGGCTACAGTGTTTCTCCCCGGACAGGTGATGGCGGCTGTCTTTCCCTGCACCTTGATGTTCTCTTTCTGACTACTTTGGATTCCCAACGGTAGTCCGCTCCCCGGTGTATGGGTACCGGAGGAGCTTGTTTGCCCGCAGACGCTGGCTCTTGGGTTTTTAGCCTTAGGCGGTAGCTGTATACCCTCACGGTGTGGGCTGTTGCCTTCAATCGGGACTTTTGCTGTTGTGAAACCCCTGGGGTTCCAGTCACATTCGGATCTGACTATTGTCGGCGGCTCCAAGCCTGGTCGGGGTCCGATGGCCCTGCCTGTGTGTGCTGGCTTCACTTCGCTCCCCGGTCGGTACCGGCGGGCCGTCGCCCGACCCCGGTCCTATGGTTCCGCGTTGCTCCACCACTCCTGCAGACGGCCACCACCGTCTGCCAACCTTGCTGTCAGTGCCTGGGCCACAAACCTAGACACCCAAGTGCTTGCTCCTCTCACTTCAAACTCCTACACTCAACTGTCACTTTTCCCGACCTCCAGGCCTGTGAACTCCTTGGTGGGTGGGGCCAACCGCTTGGCTCCGCCCCACCTGGTGTGAACATCAGACACTGGAGGGAGGCAACAAGGGTTTTTGTTTGGCCGGTGTGTTTGTATGTTGTTATCTGTGACAACCTGGCTAGGCCAGGGCGCCACAGTACCCTGAGAGCAAATGACAGGAGGGGTCGAGTTATCTTGTGCTAGCCTTCCTGCTGTAAATATTTATCATGCTGATGGATTCCATAATGTGTAAAAGCTAGCTTCATACATACAATATCAATTATATACAGTCTGTACTGTACCTTCTGAGTATGTGCCTTCCAAGGTTCTTTTGCTAATAGTGACTGTAAGCTTGCTGGTAATGCAGTAATACATTCATTTACTGTCAAAATGTCCATAGACTGCTTCCCCAAAGAACCAGGCACAAATGTCGATTCCTGATTCCATGCCAACCAGCTGCCATGAATCCCAAGGAGTAAAGGTGTAGCGTGATCACCCCAGACCACCACTGACGCAGCAAAAACATGCAGCAGGAAGTCCACTCCCTAAACAAGAAGAAATACTAATATAAATGTAACTAAAAAACAAAAGGAAAATGAGCATAAAATCCTCCATCAGTTCGTATTTATACATTGTGGTCCATAGATGGCATAATAAAATGATATGTTTTCCATTTACAAGACATAAATTTGCTTTACCTTACTCAGGAGAACATTTTGCAAAGGCGTGGACTTATAAGCTATGTTTCTTATGTAACTGATTAAATCCAGCAGCCAGTCCAATCTCTTTAAAATTCCTATAAGAGTCAAGAAAAAAAGAAAGTGTTCAAATATCAAATACATATTCAGTAACAGTATAAGATATGTACAATACAAAAATGTAATGTGCTGTTAGCACTAGCCTACATACAGTGCCTACAAGTAGTATTCAACCCCCTGCAGATTTAGCAGGTTTACACATTCGGCATTAACTTGGCATTGTGACATTTGGACTGTAGATCAGCCTGGAAGTGTGAAATGCACTGCAGCAAAAAAGAATGTTATTTCTTTTTTTATTTTTTTTTTAAATTGAGAAAAGTTTATTCAGAGGGTCATTTATTATTCAACCCCTCAAACCACAAGAATTCTGTTTGGTTCCCCTAAAGTATTAAGAAGTATTTCAGGCACAAAGAACAATGAGCTTCACATGTTTGGATTAATTATCTCTTTATCCAGCCTTTTCTGACTAATTAAGACCCTCCCCAAACTTGTGAACAGCACTCATACTTGGTCAACATGGGAAAGACAAAAGGAGCATTCTAAGGCCATCAGAGACAAGATCGTGGAGGGTCACAAGGCTGGCAAGGGGTACAAAACCCTTTCCAAGGAGTTGGGCCTACCTGTCTCCACTTTTGGGAGCATCAGCCGGAAGTGGAAGGCTTATGGAACTACTGTTAGCCTTCCACGGCCTGGACAGCCTTTGAAAGTTTCCACCCGTGCCGAGGCCAGGCTTGTCCGAAGAGTCAAGGCTAACCCAAGGACAACAAGGAAGGAGCTCCGGGAAGATCTTATGGCAGTGGGGACATTGGTTTCAGTCAATACCATAAGTAACGTACTCCACTGCAATGGTCTCCATTCCAGACGAGCCGGTAAGGTACCTTTACTTTCAAAGCGCCATGTCAAGGCTCGTCTACAGTTTGCTCATGATCACTTGGAGGACTCTGAGACGGACTGGTTCAAGGTTCTCTGGTCTGATGAGACCAAGATCGAGATCTTTGGTGCCAACCACACACGTGACGTTTGGAGACTGGATGGCACTGCATACGACCCCAATAATACCATCCCTACAGTCAAGCATGGTGGTGGCAGCATCATGCTGTGGGGCTGTTTCTCAGCCAAGGGGCCTAGCCATCTGGTCCGCATCCATGGGAAGATGGATAGCACGGCCTACCTGGAGATTTTGGCCAAGAACCTCCGCTCCTCCATCAAGGATCTTAAGATGGGTCGTCATTTCATCTTCCAACAAGACAACGACCCAAAGCACACAGCCAAGAAAACCAAGGCCTGGTTCAAGAGGGAAAAAATCAAGGTGTTGCAGTGGCCTAGTCAGTCTCCTGACCTTAACCCAATTGAAAACTTGTGGAAGGAGCTCAAGATTAAAGTCCACATGAGACACCCAAAGAACATAGATAACTTGGAGAAGATCTGCATGGAGGAGTGGGCCAAGATAACTCCAGAGACCTGTGCCGGCCTGATCAGGTCTTCTAAAAGACGATTATTAGCTGTAATTGCAAACAAGGGTTATTCCACAAAATATTAAACCTAGGGGTTGAATAATAATTGACCCACACTTTTATGTTGAAAATTTATTAAAATTTAACTGAGAAACATAACTTGTTGGTCTGTAAGATTTATGCATCTGTTAATAAATCATGCTCTTGTTTGAAGTTTGCAGGCTCTAACTTATTTGCATCTTATCAAACCTGCTAAATCTGCAGGGGGTTGACTACTACTTGTAGGCACTGTATACTGTATACCAGTTTAAGGAAGTATGTAACACAAGGCCATTAAAGGGGTTTTCGGGCAAACCGATTAAAGAACTGTGAAGCCAATCAGAAATCAAGAAATGTCATAATTTACTTCCTGTTGAAATTCTGATGTTTCTCAGCTGTCACATTTGGTCATGTAACCTCCAGCTTCTTACTTCCTGCTGTCCGTTCAAGGCACAGAGCATAGAGATTTCCTGTCTGTGCTCTGAATGGCTCAGCCAGCAGCTCTGCCGTGAGCTCTGAACAGGGATTTCAAAGGGGCATCACTCATGACCCTCAGCAAGCTGGGAGTGACTGGGGATGTGCACACAACATAGACACTGCAGGCTACACGCAGAACAAGTCAACTTTTCCACTACAGATATTGGACAGAGGGGTGGTATTGGGCATTCCAAAATACTAGATTATAGTATAGTAAATAGTTACTTTATAGGACTCCCCTACAGTACACGGAGGTTGTGTATCATCAATGTCAGAAAATGAAGCATTATTAACTGCAGAACTGTCTCTAAGTGGTACTTTGCACACTGCGACATCGCTAGCCGATGCTAGTGATGCCAAGCGCGATAGTACCCGCCCCCGTCGCCCATACGATATCTTGTGATAGCTGCCGTAGCGAACATTATCGCTACGGCAGCTGCACATTAACTTACCTGCCCTGCGACGTCGCTCTGGCCGGCGACCCGCCTCCTTCCTAAGGGGACGGGTCGTGCGGCATCAAAGCGACGTCACGCGGCAGGCGGCCAATATAAGCGGAGGGGCGGAGGGGCCCACCTCCTTCCTTCCGCATAGCCAGTAGAGGCAGGTAAGGAGATGTTCCTCGCTCCTGCGACTTCACACACAGCGATGTGTGCTGCCGCAGGAACGAGGAACAACATCGTATCTCCTATTGGTGCGACAGTATGGAAATGTCCGACACTACACACATCACCGATTTACGACGCTTTTGCGATTGTTTATTGGTGCATCTAGGCTTTACACATTGCAACATCGTTGCTGGCGCCGGATGTGCGTCACTTTCAATTTGACCCCGACGATATCGCAGTAGCGATGTCACAACGTGCAAAGTACCCCTAAAAGTCTCTAAATCAGAGATAGGCAATTTTCCCAAGGGGCCACATTAAAGACTGACGATGTGGAGGGCGAAACATCAGTCTAATTATTATTATTATTATTATTATTACTACTACATTATTATTTTGTATCACTTAATAATGAGCAAATATTGCATACTGAAGCTGCATATGTGTTTGTAATAAGACAACATTCACCTCTGCTGTTCTGTTTTAGCTCTGCTGTGCTAGTGCTGATCTCCCTGCAGATCTGTGTGTAGTTATGAGAGCAAAGTGTCTATTATTACTTGGGTCATACTGGTAACACATTCTATGATTTATAACAAGCTTTGCAAGCTGATTCTCGGGGAGATCTGTGTCCACCCCATAAATCTTAAAGGGAAACTGGCAGGTGCAATATGCACCCAGAACCACAAGCAGTTCAGAGTGGATATTACTAATCCCTGCCTAACTGTCCCTGTATCTAGTAGCATAGATAAAGAGATCTTTAGAAAAAGTATTTCTAAACATCCCATATGATATGCTATTGAGGACAGCCACTAGGCGCAAGGGAGTTACTTCCCCTGGCTAGTTGGCCCCCTTAGCATGTTAGTACGCCCCTGTGGGCGTACTAACATACTAATAATACGCAGTGTCAGAGAATGGTCGCGCTCACCTCTAGGCAGTCATCGCGTCTGACTCCTGGATTTCGGCTCAGTGCGCATGACCCTGGACTTTCGGTCACTATGAAGCTGGCTGTACGAGTCCTGACTTCAAACCCATGTAGTGCGCATGACCGTAAGTTCAGGGTTATGCACACTGAGTTGAAATACTAAGGGGGGCGAAGAGCCAAGGGAACTAACACCCATGCGATTAGTCGCTGGCCTCATTAGGATATGATAAAAGATATTTAGTAATACTTTTTCTAAAGATCTCTATCTATGCTACTATAGCCTGGGACGGTTAGGCAGGGATTAGCAATATATACCCAGAACTGCTTGTGGTTCTGGATGCATATTGCACCTGACAGGTTCTCTTTAACAACTCATTGCAGATCTAGAAAATCGTGGATTTCTCTAGAAGAAGAAATCAGATCGCAGATATCAATATATCATTTTATTCAGTTTCCTATGACCTACTAGGCCATATAGTTGGCTCAGATGGGTTGATCCTACTGACATATTCCCTTTAAAGTTCTGGCTGCAAGTACTGCTAAGCCCCAACCTAACACACCACATAAAACATAGAAATAAACATGCCAAAGTATCAAAAAATCTCTTTATTTGCAATGTTTCTAAAAGACAGATGGCCTGTAAAGCATGCAGAAGCCAATACAGACAGAGAGGTAAGGGTTCACTTCAGTTTTATTTTATGTTGGTGTGTATTTCTCATTTTAGTGTTTCTTCAATTCTAGTACTATAGTACCTGTATTCTGGTGACTCATGACTCTTGCTTGATAGAAAGTCTGTAATAACATCCATACGATGGTCTGATTATGATTATCATTGCATTCCACAGCCACTTCTATCACTTTCCATAAGTTGGACAGTGGCAGTCGTCCTTGAGAAATTAGGTACACTTGAACAAAAGTTGACTTTATGATGTTATCCTGCGGATAAAGTATAGATTAAAGCAATTCTTGATGGCCAAGTTAAAAATGCATCAATGTTACTTTTACAATGAACAACAACTGTATATAGAAGAGCAGTCACATTAGGTTTTAGGAGTGTACCTTGGAAATGCAGCAAATTCTTTCAACTTCACTATCTGTCAATTCTGAGATGCACTTAGACACTTCAATATAAATCCCCATATTGGTCTTCTGCACCAAGTGCATATGTATAAAAACAAAAAGACAGTTATTGGCCTCATGCTAAATAATACATGTTTCTTTTAAAATAGTCATAAATAAGTTCCATAGAGTGCAAGTGGATTTGTAAGTAATTGTGTGATATGTTAACAAGTTGGACAAAGCGCAATCGCCTCCCTTCATTGGGTAACAACAAGCATCAAAGGTTTTCATGCCCCATTGGGAACAATCTATTCAATAAATATGCACAAGGGTTCCTTAAGCAAACAATATGCCACATTTAGTAAATTTGTAATAGAAAATTGTATTAACGGTAGCCAGGGTGTATATACAGTTAAAGCCGCCCTTTCGTTTCAGGTTACTTCATATTTAGGTGTCATGTTCATTAGACTTTAGCTCTAATTCCCCATTGTCTCTAAGCTAGTTGGTGGAGAATGACTGCCCTGTTCTATCACTGTGTAGAAGATGGTTAGAAGCAGCACCAAGGAAAACATTATACAACAGTATTGAGCAATGTAGCTGTGAATCCAGCTCTGGGATAAATTAAATCAATTACTAGAAGCTGGAAATTGATCTGTCTGCCTCTTTTTTCCTCACTGCTTGTTTTTTTCACTGTGCGCTTTATTCACACATACCCCATATCACTCTACACACTTTATTCGGAGCTATAATATTGCCAATATGTCTTGTCTTGAACAAGATTGATTTTAGCTGATTTTATGCGTAAATTATGACTTCAAGAGGCAAGTGGGAAGAGGAAAAGTGGCTTAAAAGTGGCAAAAGAAGCAAATTTGTTTAATAAGGTACAGTGGCATGCAAATGTTTTTGCACCCCTGGTCAAAATTACTGTTATTGTAAACAGTTATGCAATTAAGTTCAAGATTCCACATTTCCTTTGTACTTTTGGCAAGAAATAAAACATATTTTAATATTTTACATTTTTATAGTAACAAAAAAGGAAAACTGGTCAATGTAAAAGTTTGGGCACACTGCATGGTTAGTATCTAGTAGCACCCCCTTTGGCAAGTATCACAGCTTGTAAATGTTTTTTTGCAGCCAGTCAAGAGTCTTTCAATTCTTGATTGAGGGATCCATGCTTCCTTGGAAAAGTCTTCCGGTTCTGCGAGATTCCTCAGTCATCTTTCATGCACTGCTCTTTTGAGGTCTAGCCACAGATTTTCAATGATATTCAGATCAGCAGACTGTGAAGGCCATTGTAAAACCTTCAGTTTGCGCCTTTTGAGGTACTCTATTGTGGATTTTGATGTGTGATTAGGATCATTATTCATTTGTAGAATCCTCTTTTCAACTTCAGCTTTTTTACAGCAAAATTTCTGTTAAAACTGCTCATAGGATTCCTAGAGAGGCAAATCAGAACCCCGTGTGACTGCAAAAGACCTTCAGGAAGATTTAGCAGACTCTGGAGTTGTGGTCCATTGTTCTACTGTTCAGAGACACCTGCACAAATATAGGCTTCATGGAAGAGTCATCAAAAGAAAACCTCTCTGACATAATCACCATAAAATTCAGCATCAGAAGTATGCAAAAGAACATCTAAACAAGGCTCATGCATTCTGCAAACAAGTCCTGTGGACTGAACAATTTAAAATAGAACTCTTTGCCACAATTATCAAAGATATGTGTGGGAAAAAAAGAGGGCACAGAATTTCAGTAAAAGAACATAACCCCAACCATTAACCACCTGACAATTTTCCAATTTTTCCTCCCCTTCTTCCACCAATATGGCCTTATGAGGACTTGTGTTTTGAAGGACAAGGTGTAATTTTGATTGCACTATTCATTCTGCCCCATATTGTACTGGAAAATGAGGAAAAAAAATCTAAGTGCGGTGAAATTGCAAAAAAAAAGTGCAATTGAAGGTTTGTTTTTTGAATTTTTTATCTACCATGTTCACTATATGGTAAAACTGACCTGGTAATATGATTCCCTGGGTCAGTACGATTTCACTAATACCAAACATGTATAGTTTTACCTTTATCTAAGTGGTTTAAAAAAAAAATCTGATTTGTCAAAAAAAAGAATCGTGTTTTTGTTGCCATTGTCCGAGCTCCGTAGTATTCTTATTTTTGGTGATCTGGGGCTTAGTGATGGCTTTTTTTTTGTGTCTTGAACTGACATTTAAATCATACCATTTTTGTGTAGATGTGCTGTTTTGTTCGCCTGTTACAGTATTTTACTGCAATGTTGCGGTGACCAAAAAAACCTTAATTTTGGAATTTTGATTTTTTTTCTCTCTATGTTGTTCCCCAATCAGATTAATTTATTTCATAGTTTGATAGATCAGACATTTCTGAAAGCAGCGATACCAAATGTGTATTTTTTTTTTAAATTGTTTTAATTTTCAAGGGAGCAAAAAGGGGGGGGTGATTGGAACGTTTAGGTTTTTATTAAGGTTTCATATTTTTTAAAACTTTTTTTTTTTTTTTACTTTTTATTGATTTTACTAGTTTCCTTAATGGACATGAAGCTTGCACTGTTTGATCGCTCTTACTGTTCAGTGCGATACTTCAGCATCCCTCTGAGCAGCAAAAATGATATGATCTGTGAATGCCAGCGCTCTCCCGGCCTTCACAGGAACTTCATGACGACAGCGACAGGGGTCATCAGCTGAACCCAAATAAATAGGAATAACGTTTGGAACACCATTCTAAGTCCGAACTGGGTGCAAAAACCTAAAAAAACATCACTATGGGGAGATAAGGTATGCACACCAGTGACTATGTAAGGGGAATACATGAAATAGCAGAAACTGCTGTGTGAATACTGACTTGAAAAATCCAATAGCTATATGCAAGAGTGAATATGTGAAAAATGGAATCTGCATTACTGCCATGAACATATGAATCAAGAGAAATTTAGCTACTGAATTGATCAATGCAATAGAGCCCCAACACTACGCCAAAGTATTTCTCTACGTTGGGGTCCCTAGCTTGTGTGTGTCCTCTCATGCAGTTAAAAAACTTACCGTGTATGGGAAGCTGAGACCCAGGCTATTTATGCGTATGATATGGATTGGCAATAGGTGTGGTTGGGGAGGGTTCACAAACGAAAAAATACTAACAAATAGGAATCCGCTGAACCCAGGCTGTCATGACAACCAATTGGCGCCCCGTGATTGGGGAATGGCGTGATCCCTACCGACACTGTTAGATGGTGCTGTCAGAGTTTGACAGTGAGATCTAACTAGTTAACAGGCGTGGGTGGATCAACCTGTTAGCTGCACATGTTGGTTAATTAGATCAAGCGACAAGTGCAGAGAAAACTGTGGGTTCGCAGTGCGAGTCACATTAAAGGGACAAACACGGTCTTGCACCTACAGGTACGTAGGTACGAAATGTTTAAGCATGGGTGTGTATTAATCACGCTTTGGGGTGGAGTTGTCACCAATGGTACTTGGAACATTTCACAGGTAGAGGGAATGATGAAATTTCAACAAAATCTTGAACAAACATAACATCATCTGTAAAAAAGCTGAAGTTGAAAACAGGATGGCTTCTGCAAATGGATAATGATCCTAAACACATGTCAAAATACACAATAAAATACCTCAAAAGGCAGAATCTAAAGGTTTTACAATGGCCCTCACAGTCTCCTGATCTGAACATCATTGAAATTCTGTGGCTAGACCTCAAAAGAGCAGTGCATGCAAGACGACCCAGGAATCTCACAGAACTGGAAGACTTTTCCAAGGAAGAATTGATGAAATATCTTCAAAGAAGACTGGCTACAAAAAGTGTTTACCAACTGTGATACTTGCCAAAGGGGTTCTTATATGCACTAATCATGCAGGGCACCCAAACTTTTGCATTGGCCCATTTTCTTTTTTTTTGTTAATTTAAAAATGTAAAAGATTAAAATATTTGTTTTTGTCTAAAATACAAAGGAAATGTATAATATTTAACTTTATGGCTTTTAGAGATCATTTCATCTTCAACTTACTTAACTGTTCACAATAACAGTAATTGTAACAGTGCTCAAACTTTTGTATGACACTTTCTTATATTCACCTGCACTGTTGAGTTATGTAAAGATTATTGAAAGGACAGTGAATATTTAGGTACAATTTGATTCACATGTAAAGAGTCATGGAATAAATAGCACAATAATAATAATAATAATAATAATAATAATAATAATAAATTAGTTTACCTGAATCTCAGCTGGTAGTAGCTGGTATAGTTTTTCTATGGTTTTACACAGAAAGCTCCAGCAATGCTGTGGAGGATTGGGAAGCTTCATAGCCTGAATCAAACCCAGCAAAATGTTATTGGAGAGCTCCACATCCAATGTCTTACTCTGGGTCTCAAACTGTGAAACCATGAAAACATCTGCAAACGTCTGCAGCTTATCCTCAGATACATGTTTCATCCATAGACCCAAAGAGGTAACCAGGTATGCGCGGGTTGTGACCTGAAATGCAAACAACTACATAATTCTGGAGAAGTGAAAAGAGGAGGATGACAATTGAAGAATGAAGTCTTAGAAAAAATACATGTATAACACCAAATCAAACATGTTAGGGAACCGTTCAATATTTCCTCTTTCTGGGCTCTTGTGAGTGTGATGGAGGGGTACTTAGAGTAACTGCCGTAACAGATCAAGTTCTTTATTAATTTTTCTACTTGTATAGCGCCATTAATTTCCACATTCATTATCATTACTATCCCCATTGGGGCTCATAATCTAAGTTCCCTAGTATGTCTTGGGAGTATGAGAGGAAACCAAAGTACTAAGAGAAAACTAACAACAAAGCAGGGACAACATACAAACACCTTGCAGATTTCGTCTTTGATGGAATTTGAACTCAGGACCACAGCGTTTCAAGGCTATAGTTCTAGTCACTGAGCCACCGTGCTGCCCATATGGTTAAACTGCACTACTATGATGCACCAAACTGCAGTATGTCTTCATGTAAAGCCATATCCACGCTTCACTCACAATCCAAGAACAGACCACAATGTCCTGGACAACCATGGGTCTCCTGACCAGAACTAAACAGCCTCATATATGCCTACAACAATGTGACATTTAGGTCAGAAAAACTAGCATCGATCTGGACATAAGACCCCAGCGTTGCCAAGCAAAAGTACTAAGCATTGTCAATTGTGCTTCCCAGTTGTGTATATGGGCTTTTTAAAGTGAATGCGGTACCTTAGATGTTCCAAAGACAGTAAAGAAACACCAATATTAGTGACCTAATTTGTAAAGCTTAGACAAAAAAATAGGCATAAAGGGTAGCCTTGAAATCTGTAAGCCTTGTGTAATAAATCTTTACAAAACAAAGTCAACATTTTGGACAAGTTTCGTAGGAAGCCATTGCCGAATAACTAAAGGTCCAGTCACACACACAACGAGATCGCTAACGAGATCGCTAACGAGATGCAGCAGCGATCTCGTTATGTGTGACACCTACCAGCGATCAGACCCCTGCTGTGAGATCGCTAGTCGTTGCTGAATGGATGGGACCATTTTCTTCAAAGGCGATGTCCTGCTGGGTAGGACGCATCGCTGTGTTTGACACCCACCAATGACCTCCTAACATGGTCCTAATGCCCGCCGAGATCGTTATACAGGCCGCTGATCGTTACTGCGTCGTTGGTAAGATCTGACTGTGTGACATCTCACCAGCGACCTCCCAGCGACTTAACAGCAATCCTTATCAAGTCACATAGTTTTCGGGATCGCTGGTAAGTCGCTAAATGTGACGGGGGCTTTAGTCTTACCTTTATGCAGTAAAATGACTGTGAACTGTTACTTACATTAAGGCTGTAAACTAAGGGTGGTACCACCCACATTCCAAGTAGCACAGCTGCATTTGGAGATGTCTGGGCCTGCGTCACTGTTATCTGGACACAGAGCTTTTGGATTTCTTCACCTATTAAATAAGGAAGAAAAACTAGTATAAAACAAAAATCTATTATACTTGACAGGCCATGTTGAAGGGGCTATTTAACTTTTAACTTTTTTTTTTTTTAAAAACCTGCAAATGTTAAAAAATCAAAATAATCAAATAAGCACTAGTCACCTGGCAGTCCAGAACTGAGGGGTTTTTTTTGGTCAGCATGTGACTACTGTGTCCAAATCAGGTGCATTATTGCATCCCCATTCACCAATGGGAGCCATGATGACAATAATTTGGCACTTAACGGATGAGGACACCAATTGTGTGACACAACAATCAGGAAGGCCGCCAGAGCACTAGTATTGGACCACCAGGGAATAGGAGTAAGAAGAGCTTTTTTGGCATTTGTTTTACTTTTGCATTGAATAAACACAAGAGGATGTTGTTGTAACATAAAAAGTAATTATCACAAGAAATGGTGAAGATCTACTGAGAAAATAGTGCTACATCCATTACGAATGGTGCCAGGATCTCTTTAATAAAAAAAAAAAAGCACAGATCTTTGGATGTAAAGATAAAACGGATTAGTATCAAACCGAAATGACTTGCCAAAGTTGAGTCGCATTAAAGGAGCAAGAATGGATGCCCAGTTAACAGGAGGGTACTGATGAGTGTCAGCAGCTGCGGCAATGGACGACACACACACCTTAACCAAGGCTGGATGGATTGCTTCAGGGCCTTTAATAAAATAAAACCATGTTCTATGATTGCATCATTCAGAAGCTATAATATATTTCTCAGATAACAGGTACATAATGCCTTTGTGTACAATATTATACTAATTGCTCCTACTACATATACCAGTTCTATATTTATATATGTAGATCTAGACTGTGTTCAGTATTTCTGTGGTTGTCTAAGTTTTGTTCTTCAGGAGCACATTGCCTCTCTGCCTCCCTATTTCCTGCTTCCACAGAAGCGGTACGCTCCTGAAGATTGACAGTCCAGACTAGCGGCATGATTGTGCCACAAGTCTGAATTGTGACCTCTCTGATGCAGCTAGCAGAGGTAACATTGAAAGAGCACAGGGACACTAAAACTCCTTAGATGAAAGCTATATACCAAACAGCTTTGGAAACACGCACCCCTTGCCTCGGAGGGCCGCCCAACTGTGCAGACTATCAGATTTAGTGCCTCTATGCTCTTCCAGTGCTGCAGAGGCAATGAACTGATTAAAAATCCCTCCGCTGAGAAGAGATAAATTACACAGTTGTTTGTTTTTACAGAAACGTTAAAAATTTTTCATTTAAGAAATTGACAACTCCTTTTAAAGGGTTTTAATGCCCCTATTAAAAAATAGCAATTTAAGTCTTACTTTATTACTATGAAAATTAATGGAGTCTGTCAAGTTTCATCACATTCATAAGAAGAATGGATCTGTTCTAGTTGTGGTATGCACAGATGCCATGATACTAATATGAACCGATCCTAATCATATCTTCTCTATTTCCATCATAACAGAGAAGGCCACATAGTGTTTTCATAGTTGAAGGTGCTCCTGACATCCGGATATACTTTATCTATCAAGAATTCACTAATAACAGAAGTCAAACGCAAACTGATGTGGACAAATATGGCTTAGATACCTGTGGCACAAATTAGGCCTTCGACAAATGGAGGTATATAACTTACCAAATAAAAGTAAGATGCATATAAAGACACTTTATAAGACACTACTCTAGGCACACAAGATAGGACTGATATCTAGACTGAGCAAAAACTAACACTCAGTAGATTGTGGTCAGACAGTAGAAACTAAAATCACACCGACTTCCTTTGTTGCAAAATTAAATACTAAAGAGGAAATCCCAGCAGAAAAGATGTTCTGATATGTCAGTGACTGCTGGTGTATGAGCCTAAAGGCTGCAGCACGCTACAGACCGCTCATAGATATCGTCACTGGAAATCCGTTGTACAGCACTTTGATACACACATTTATGACTGCTGAAATGACTAAAGTGGGTCATTAAAGGGGCTGTCCAGGATTAGAAAAACATGGCTGTTTTCTTTTAAAAGACATCACTCAGTGCATAGTGAGTGGCAGCTGTAACCACGCCTCCTGCACTGACTGACAGCCAAGTCAACATTGCATCAGTAGATCGCTCGCTGTCAGTGCCAGAGCAGAGTTACAGCTTGAGCTTACTATGCACAGAGCGGTGAATGAAGCAGCGGCAGTCAAGCTCCCGTGACTGAAAGCCGGAGGCTGCTAAGAGGAATAAAATAAATTTCCTCCTGACAGCAGGGCTCTCCGTGCAGCAGCAGCACGGCGTGAAAACACGATTAACTTACAGATTAACCCCATATCAGCAGGTTATTAGCATTTTAGTTACATGACAGGATCCCTTTGAGAATGGTGTTGTACATGTTAGGGTACTTTCACACTTGCGTTCATCGCAATCCGCCGCTATGAAAAATAGCGCAGTCCGTTAAAGGACTGTGCTATTCTCCATAGACTTGTATTGACGACGCACTGACGCAAGTGTCTGCGTTGCATCCGCTGGCCGATGCTGAGTCGTTACTTTGACTGACCGCTGGGCGGAGGGAACGCATCATGTAGCGTTTTTGGTTTCGTTAAAACAACGCACTTTGGGGGATTCCGTTGGAATCCGCCAAGATGTCTAATAATTGTCTATGGTGGCGGATGCCGCTGCAATGCGCTAAGCGGTGGAATCTGCCGACGGATTCCGTCACGTTCTAGTGAGAATGCTCAGCATGTCCAGCAGAACAATCTAAATAATTTAAAAACGCTCCTAGTCTCTCTCTCTGTCGGTCGGTCTCTCATACTCCCCGATCACCGGCACGGCGCTGAACAGCTGTCACACTTCTCTGGTGGCTTCTCCTCTTTTGAAAATGCTGGCCGCTCATTATTCCATCTCATATTCCTTGCTTCCCCCTCCCACCGGCGCCTATGACTAGTTGCAGTCAGACGCGCCCCCACGCTGAGTGACAGTTGTCTTACTGCAACCAATTACAGCCACCGGTGGGCGGGTTTATATCGTGCAGTACAATAAATAAATAAATTAAAAAAACGGCATGCGGTCCCCCTACAATTTTGATACTAGCCAAGATAAAGCCACATGGCTGAAGGCTGGTATTCTCAGTATGGGGAGCCCCACGTTATGGGGAGCCCCCCAGCCTAAAAATATCAGCCAGCAGCCACCCGGAATTGCCGCATCCATTAGATGTGACAGTCCCGGGACTCTACCCGGCTCATCCCGAATTGCCCTGGTGCGGTGGCAATAGGGGTAATAAGGAGTTAATGGCAGCTCATAGCTGCCACTAAGTCCTAGGTTAATCATGGCAGGCATCTATGAGACACCCCCCATGATTAACCTGTAAATGCAAGTAAATAAACACATACACCCGAAAAAATCCTTTATTTGAAATAAAAGACAAAAATACACCCTCTTTCACCACTTTATTAAAATCCCCAAATAGCCCTCCAGGACCGACATAATCCACAGAGATCCCACGATGCTTTCAGCTCTGCTACATGAAGCTGACAGGAGCGGCCACAGACCATGACCGATCTCTGTCCACTCTACGCAGCAACTGAAGTGAATCGCGCTGTCAGCGGAGATGTCACTGAGGTAGTGCCGGTGTGTGCAGTGATGATGGGGACGGTAGTGCCTGCGTGTGTACGGTGATGATGGGTGCGGTAGTGCTGGGGTGTGTGGTGATGATGGGTGCGGTAGTGGTGGGGTGTGTGCAGTGATGATGGGTGCGGTAGTCTCTCTCTCTCCCCCTCTCTCGTTCCCTATCACCCCCTCTCTCATACTCACCGATCACGGGAGCGGTGCTGCATGGCTGTCACACTGCTCAGCATGTCCAGCAGAACGATCTAAATCGTTTAAATTCACTCCTGATCTCTCTCTCTCTGTCGGTCTCTCCCTCTCACCCCCTCTCTCTCATATTCACCGATCACGGGCACGGCGCTGCACAGCTGTGACAATGCTCTGTCGGCTTTTCCTCTCTTGAAAATGCTGGCCGCTCATTATTCCATCTCGTATTCCCTGCTTCCCCCGCCCACCGACGCCTATGATTGGTTGCAGTCAGACGCGCCCCCACGCTGAGTGACAGCTGTCTCACTGGAACCAATCACAGCCGCCGGTGGGCGGGTCTATATCGTGCAGTACAATAAATAAATAAATTATTAATTAAAGAAAAACGTTGTGCGGTCCCCCCAATTTTGATACCAGCGAAGGTAAAGCCCCATGTTATGGGGGAGCCCCCCAGCCTAAAAATATCAGCCACATCTGTTAGATGTGACAGTCCCAGGACTCTACCAGGCTCATCCCGAATTGCCCTGGTGCGGTGGCAATTGGGGTAATAAGGAGTTAATGGCAGCCCATGCGGTGATGATGGGGGTGGTAGTGTCGAGGTGTGTGCAGTGATGATGGGGGCGGTAGTGCCGGGGTGTGTGCGGTGATGATGGGGGCGGTAGTGCTGCTGGGGTGTGAGCGGTGATGATGGGGGCAGTAGTATCGGGGTGTGTCCGGGGAAGATGGGTGCGGTAGTGTCAAGGGGTGTGCGGTGATGATGGAGGCGGTAGTGCTGGGGTGTGTGCGGTGGTGATGGGGGCGGTAGTGCTGCCGGGGTGTGTGCGGTGAAGATGGGTGCGGGAGTGCCGGGGTGTGTGCGGTGACGATGGGGGCGGTAGTGTCGGTGTGTTTGCAGTGATGATGGGGGCGGTAGTGTCGGTGTGTGTGCAAGGAAGAGCTCCCGATTACAGTGAGGTTTCATTTTCTAGGCTGTGTTTTGCTGTTTTAATACAATCAGTGTTTTATCAGCAGGAGTTTATCACTATAGGACAAGCTCTCCCAAGTGCCAACCACATCCCCACCATTGATTAGCAGCTTTCCGTCACTATATAATGTACACTGAAAGCTACCAATCAGTCGTAGGAGCGGTATTATACTCAGCATCTGAGCTCTGGTAAACCTGCAAGAGACAAAACTGTGATTCTATCATAACTGCTGCACCTAGGAAACAAAGTGATACATGGCTGGAATCAGCGTCCATGCTGCTGTCAGATTACATAGTAGAAATTGGCTGCCAAATTTCCTTTAATGAATTCTGAGTATCTTATTAGTGGGGTACCCCTCACCAGAAATGTTACTCCAGTAAATAACAGAAGTAACATTTTTGGAGTAAGAAATGTGGGCAGTATTGATGAATTTGACGGGTGAACATTGTCACACCCTGTCCAGCAACCTTTCCCAGCTACATCCATTTTGGCAGAGCTGCTTGAAACTGGCATGAAAACCCCAAATGTGGCAACATTTTTGAGCATCTACGCATTGCACAAAAAATGTGATTTTCCAAAGTATTTTATGCTAGTTTTCTAGAAAAAGCACCTCGATAAATTTCCCGTATATCTTGTACAGCCTAATAAAATATGTCCTGTACTTTTAAAGTCTAGTTCATGGTCTCACTGTGTCCTCTGTAATCCTTATAGTGCCTCCTGATAATGCAGAGGACACAATATTTGTAAAAAAAAAAAAAAAAAAAAAAAAAAAAAAAGAAAAATAATAATTCTGAAAATGTAAAAGTGACATGTAACAGATAGAACGTATAGTATCTGTCAATCAAAAGTTTTAAATACTGAGTGTGATCAGATTTATGGATGCAAATCGTGCATGCTGCAATTTGTTCCCTTTGACCATTCAGTCCAAGGAAAAAATTAGACATGTGCACTGACTAATTGAATAACATTGGTCTGAGTCCGATACTATGTTTTGTCATATCGCAGTCAGCCCTTAGTTTGAAGACAGCTTTATACTCCCTTGGCATTTTCTCAGGCAGACTCATCAGGTAGTCATCTAATATGGCTTCCAATGAACAGGTATTCCTCCTCAGGAGTTTACTTGTGGAATCAGTAGTTTTCAGAAACTGTTTGTGATCATCAAGTGTATTTTGCAAAGGCAATATTGGTACATGGATCCATACAAACCTTAGCTCCATTTCACAGATATGATCAGAACCTCTCAGCTTAGTATGAGGAAAACAAAGTCCATCATTACTTTAATGATCTGGAAAGTTTCTAGAACACTGAAGTAATCTTTGAGTGTAGTCATGAAAGCCACCAACCGCTATGATAAAACTTGATAAAATTCCTGTAGAGACCTACTGCCTTTTTTAGGGAACCTTTCGCTACATGTGGTCTCACTAATTTTGTATTTGGTTTTTAGTTGCAACCATATAATTGATTTAAGTTGATATAAGTCGACTATACATACTGTTATTTATCTTCTGTAATTTCTCAAAAGTTTAATAAAAAGAGATTAAACATAAAACTGTTTTAAAGACAGACCCATAAATGGAAGTACAGGAATTGCCTCTGCTGAAGGGGATAAGTTCATCAGAGTTACCAGTCTCAAAAAACCGCAAATTGACATCAGCTCATATAACAGTCCTCATAAATGATGCACATACATTAGTTAGCAGATACACTTCAAAGTCAACTATCCAGTGAAGACCGTGAGAAGCAAGACAATATGGTCAACTTGCTGTAAAGAAGCCATTACTGAGGACTGCAAAAAAGAAACTTGTTTGCACCAAGCAAATCAATTAAAAAAAATTCAAATGATACCAATGAGATCAGTGAAACTCTGTAGTGTGGTTTGAGGAGTGAAAATTTCAGATTTTTGGTACCATCCATCATCTTTTTGTGAGACAAAGAAAACATGAGCATATGGTTTCTACACGTGTGGTGCCCACTGTCAAGCATGTAGGGATGTAGGGAAACGTGTGTTAATACAAGGAATACTTTTCTAGTGACACCATTGGTAAATTATTCAAAATTCAAGACACACTTACTCAGCATGGCTACAACATCATTCTACAACGACATGTCATCCTATTGGGTTTATACATTAGTGGGACCATCATTTGTACTGCAACAAGACAGTGATCCAAAACACAACTTCAGTCCATATATGAGCTATGTAACCAAAAAGGAAAGGGTTGGAGTGCTGTGTCAGATGACATGTCCTTCACAATCACCCGACCTCAATACAAATAAGGTAGTTTGGAATGAGTTAGACTTCAAAATGAAGGTAAAGCAGCCAAAAACTACTCAGCACCAATTGGAACTTCCTCCAGATTGTTGGAAAGCCATTCCACGTGATACCTGATGAACCTCCTTGGGAGCATGTCAAGGTGGTGCAAAGCGGTCATCAAAATTAAATGAGGGTATTTTGAGGAATTTAAGGTTTAACACATTTCAAATTTGTTTCTTTACCCCTTTGTTTCCTTTGTGGTTTATCTCATTTCAGTCTGAATTAACAATGTGAACAATGCAATAAGAACATTGCCTGAACAGGTGAGTCCAAACTTTTGACTGGTACTGGCATGTACTCCAACAGGAATTCATACCGGTGGAAGGTGTGCATAGATTTAAGGTGTTACATTTTTTCTGCAGATAGCGCAATCTAGAGGATTTACTAATATTCTTAGTGTTCAATGTTAATCTAGCAAACTAAGTTTGATAACCACAGAAATAAACTTTCCCCCCTTTGGCAAAGCTATCTGTGTCAATTAAAGGGGATATGTCAGCAGGTTTTTGCTACCTCATCTGAGAACAGCATGATCCAGGCAAAGAGACTTTGAATCCAATGATGTACCACTAAGTTTACTGGGTAGTGTAATTGTGAGACAATCAGAGTTTTTATATTTAGCAATGCAGCAGAGTTTATAAAAATGAACCCGCCCACACCATGCTCTCAATGTACAAAGCCTATATACAGAGAGTTGCTAATCAGAGGGGGGGTGGCAAGTCTAGTGTAGTCTGGCCAATGATAATCCCAGGTGATAAAACCTTAGTTATAAGTAAACAACAGCACAGCAGGGTAATAAAGGACACCTCAATGAACTTTGTGTGTCAGATTACATAGCAAAAACCTGTTGACAGATTCCTTTAAGGCTGGTTTTTGCCTTCTCTGAGCATAAAAAGTTGAACTCAATAAAACTATAATAATACCTTTCTTTCCTGCCGATATAAGGAAATCCACAAGAGCACGTATTAAACTTTTCTCAGGCAGATAGCTGAAATCTGGAGGAACTGAAGTCAGAAAATGTGATTAGTGAGTTTTCATGGGCTGATGCATTAGTGCAATTAAATGAGGAGTGTTCATGATTTAGGCTTTGTTTATATTCACACCAAAGAATCTTTTGCAAATTCTGCCAGATTTATTGGGATGAATAACTGTGCATGTTGTACTTTTCTTCTCTTCAAAACATTAGAAATTTATTTAATAAAAGCACAAATGATATCAGACAGCCCAATATTCAGAAAAACGATATTCATATCATCTCACAGATAAAGAATACTGCTTCTGCATTCAGAAAAGAGAAAATCCTTCTTGTAATGCTAATGCAATTGTGAGGAATTTTTCAGGTCACTGACTAGAAATGCATCCTACTGTGAGGTCTTATAATAGAGCAATACCTAGGAATATTCACACACTGCTTTCATATCATTATAATATAGTAATGGCTATAAATACTCATATACTACTATGACATCATCCTAATACAGCAATGCCTAGAAATACTTACAAACTAGTATATACATAATATAATTTTTTTTATTTATATAGCGCCAACATATTCCGCAGCGCTTTACAATTCAGAGGGGACATGTATAGACAACATGAGACATTACAGAATAACAAAATTCAGATACCAAGAGGAGTGAGGGCCCTGCTCGTAAGCTTACAGTCTATGAGGAAATAGCGGAGACACAAAAGGTTAATGGGGGAGGGGCAGGGGGGGAGAAAAGCTTATCATATATGGTCCAGCCATCGATTTAATAGGGGATTCAAAACCAGCTGCGTGGACCGGACACCAGCCAGAATTTATACATAGAGTGTAAAAAATACATGAAGAGGAAGGAACCAGAAGAAATACAGGACAAGAATTGGAAGAAAATTTTATGAAGGGCAGAATTGGACTAGATTAGATGAGGGCGTTGAGGTGATAGGTTCGCCATCACTGGACTAGCCTATGGCACGCGTGCCAGACCGGGCACGCAGAGCACTTTCTGTCGGCACGCGCGCTGTTGCCACATTCAGCCACTTTGAACTGCCGGTGTGATCGCGCCGGCAGTTCAAAGTTGTGTTGGAGCAGAGGAGACATTTCTCCTCCCTCTGACACACCTCCTATTTTAGGCGACAGGCCTGTTGCCTAGGAGACGGCGGAGCTTCAGAAAGCAGCGCCGGCGTCTTGTGGCCGCGCGGGAACTGACTGAGGACCCAGCGGCGCGCAGCGGAGGAGCGGGTGCTGGAAGGTGAATTTTTTATTTTTAAACTGTGTGCGGCTGTGCCAAGGTGTGGGGGGACAGTGCCAGCACGGGGCAAACATGGAGAGCACGGGGAAAACATGGCTGCAAGGATGGGGGAAACATGCAAGGATGGGGGAAACATGCAAGGAAGGGGTGAAACATGCAAGGATGGGGTGAAACATGGCTGCAAGGATGGGGAAAACATGCAAGGATGGAGAGAAACGTGCAAAGATGGAGAGAAACGTGCAAGGGTGGAGGAAACATGCAAGAATGGGGGAAACATGGCTGCAAGGATGGGGGAAACGATGCAAGGATGGGGGAAACATACAAGGATGGGAGAAACATGGCTGCAAGGATGGGGGAAGCATACAAGGATGGGGGAAACAAGCAAAGATGGAGGGAAACATGCAAGGATGGGGGAAGCATGCAAGGATGGGGGAAGCATGCAAGGATGGGGGAAGCATGCAAGGATGGGGGAAGCATGCAAAGATGGGGGAAACATGCAAGGATGGGGGAAACATGCAAGGATGGGGGAAACATGGCTGCAAGGATGGAGGAAACATGGCTGCAAGGATGGGGGAAACATGGCTGCAAGGATGGGGGGAAACATGCCTACAAGGATGGGGGGGAAACATGCCTACAAGGATGGGGGGGAAACATGCCTACAAGGATGGGGGGGAAACATGCCTACAAGGATGGGGGGGAAACATGCCTACAAGGATGGGGGGAAACATGCCTACAAGGATGGGGGGAAACATGCCAGGATGGGGTACATTTACCAGGATGGGGGATACATTTACCAGGATGAGAGGATACATTTACCAGGATGGGAGGATACATTTACCAGGATGGGAGGATACATTTACCAGGATGGGAGGATACATTTACCAGGATGGGAGGATACATTTACCAGGATGGGAGGATACATTTACCAGGATGGGAGGATACATTTACCAGGATGGGAGGATACATTTACCAGGATGGGGGGGATACATTTACCAGGATGGGAGGATACATTTACCAGGATGGGAGGATACATTTACCAGGATGGGAGGATACATTTACCAGGATGGGAGGATACATTTACCAGGATGAGAGGATACATTTACCAGGATGGGAGGATACATTTACCAGGATGGGAGGATACATTTACCAGGATGGGAGGATACATTTACCAGGATGGGAGGATACATTTACCAGGATGGGGGGGATACATTTACCAGGATGGGGAGATACATTTACCAGGATGGGGGGATACATTTACCAGGATGGGAGTACATGAACATGCCAGGATGAGGAAACATGCCAGGATGGGGAACATTTAGCAAGAAGGGTGACATTTACCAGGATGGGATACATTTACCAGGATGAGAGGATACATTTACCAGGATGGGAGGATACATTTACCAGGATGGGAGGATACATTTACCAGGATGGGAGGATACATTTACCAGGATGGGAGGATACATTTACCAGGATGGGGGGGATACATTTACCAGGATGGGGAGATACATTTACCAGGATGGGGGGATACATTTACCAGGATGGGAGTACATGAACATGCCAGGATGAGGAAACATGCCAGGATGGGGAACATTTAGCAAGAAGGGTGACATTTACCAGGATGGGATACATTTACCAGGATGGGGTACGTTTACCAGGAAAGGGGACATTTACCTGAATAAGGGAACATGTCTGGATGGGGTACATTTACCAGGATGGGGTCATTTAACAGCATGGGGAACATGCCAGGATGGGATACATTTACAATGATGGGATACATTTACCAGGATGGGGTACATTTACCAGAATGGAGGACATTTACCAGGAATGGGGTACATGCCGGGATGGAGGAACATTTACCAGGATGGGGAATATGCCAGGATGGGGTACATTTACCAGGATGGGGCCATGATGGGGACAAATATACATTTACCAGGATGGGGAGATACATTTACCAGGATGGGGGGATACATTTACCAGGATGGGAGTACATGAACATGCCAGGATGAGGAAACATGCCAGGATGGGGAACATTTAGCAAGAAGGGTGACATTTACCAGGATGGGATACATTTACCAGGATGGGGTACATTTACCAGAATGGAGGACATTTACCAGGAATGGGGTACATGCCGGGATGGAGGAACATTTACCAGGATGGGGAATATGCCAGGATGGGGTACATTTACCAGGATGGGGCCATGATGGGGACAAATATACCAGAATGTAGGAAATATATATCAGGATGGGGGACATGTTTACCACTAAGTGGCCAGGAAGGGGGACAGAACTACACAATGAAAGGGGAGGGGAGCAACTCGTGCGTCTTTATGGGTTTTCAGGATGTTCAGACTTTGAAATGTAGATGTGGATGACAGGGTGAAATCTGATTGCATTCCATGCTAACATCTCTGTCTAATATGCTGCAATGTTTTCCAGAAAGATCAATCCAACTGCTGTGTCTGGAAAGTGCAGTGGGAGAGGCTGAGCTTCAATGTGTGGTAAGCATGCATGAGCATGATGCCCCCTGCTGAGGAGAAGAGAAGACTGCAAAAGGTAAGGTTAAAATCAATTATTTACATAATAGGATTGGTTGGCACTTCGGAACCAAAAAAATGGGTTTAGGGCTACAGTTTGGGCACCCGGCCTGTGAAAGGTTCGCCATGACTGGGCTAGTCTACAGAAATGCGTTTTTAGGGCCCACTTAAAGGTGTGGATGTTGGGAATGAATCGGATGGTTCTTGGTAGTGTGTTCCAGAGCATTGGCGCGGCTCGTGAGAAATCTTGAAGACGGCAGTGGGAGGTTTGAATTATTGAGGATGTCAGTCTTAGGTCATTAGCAGAACAAAAGGCACGGGTGGGGTGATACACAGAGATGAAGGAGGTGATGTAGGGTGGTGCGGCACTGTGAAGAGCTTTGTCAGTGAGAGTGATAAGTTTATATTGGATTCTGTGGTGGATGGGCAGCCAGTGCACTACTGTGACATCATCATAATATAGTAATAACTATAAATACTCACACACTACTTTGACATTATCATAATATAGTAATAATTATAAATACTCACACACTACTGTGACATCATCATAATATAGTAATGACTATAAATACACACTACTGTGACATCATCATAATATAGTAATGACTATAAATACACACTACTGTGACATCATCATAATATAGTAATGACTAAACGCACACACTACTGTGACATCATCATAATATAGTAATGACTAAACGCACACACTACTGTGACATCATCATAATATAGTAATGACTAAACGCACACACTACTGTGACATCATCATAATATAGTAATGACTATAAATACACACTACTGTGACATCATCATAATATAGTAATGACTATAAATACACACTACTGTGACATCATCATAATATAGTAATGACTAAACGCACACACTACTGTGACATCATCATAATATAGTAATGACTATAAATACACACTACTGTGACATCATCATAATATAGTAATGACTATAAATACACACTACTGTGACATCATCATAATATAGTAATGACTAAACGCACACACTACTGTGACATCATCATAATATAGTAATGACTATAAATACACACTACTGTGACATCATCATAATATAGTAATGACTATACATAAATACTCACATACTATTGAATAAAAAAACAAACAAACCTACATAACAAGCAAAACGGTTAAGACTAAAATAGGGAACCATACAACAATGTCAAATTGAGAGCATTTTGGTACGTTCTGCTGGTTTCCAAATGTAGTTTATTTGGCACAAGCTTTTGTACACTCACCAGAAGTTCTGCTTTGAGATGAAGATAGACTAGATAAGTGGAGATGTCCAAGGATCCAAGCTGCAATAGTCTGCAGGCCAATGACTCCAGAAAAAGAAATAATCTGGAGAAACAATAATTACATTTTCAAATTAGCATGTAATGACACTGGTGATAGATTTATTAAGAGTGGCATTTCTAGTCCAAGATGATGATAAGAAAAAACACAGCCAGCGTACCACAGCGAAGTTCAGTTTGGACAATAACATTGAAATAGCATAGACTAATGGGTGGTTACTGCATATGTAGGTCCCACTCTAATCGACGCATAGTCACAAAGTGGCTGCCATCCTTCAATTGTCTTTGGCAGAAGGTCCACTGAAGGAGCTCAGCACAATATGCCAGAGCATTCAACTGGTGATGGGTGATCTGCCAGATGGAGACGTTCAGAGAGTCATTTATTTGAAGAAAACGTTTGCTCCAAATAAAGAGATCATGAAGGAATCTCTGAACTTCTTCTACATATAGACGTTCCCATTTATGCAGCAGCACATCACATACCAACAGTATTTGTGTGCACCTTGTGCTTAGTTTTGAGATAGACATTCAGAACTTATTCTGTGCCTTCCAAATTTAATAATGTCAAAACTGATTTTTTTTAGCCTTCCATCAGCAAGTAATTAGCAAAATGAAGTGTCCATTTCCCTGGGTCTGGGTATGTGTCACACATTTTATCCATACCTGAGTAATAGTTTTGATTACTTCATTAAGTTTGCTTTGGTAAAGGGATGACTGAATAGCCTCAGATTTGAGCTGCAATGAGAAATTTGGGGAAACATGACATAAGAAAACCTGGTTTAAAGACAAAAAAAAAAGAAAACAACCAAAAGAAATCCTGTCTTATCATCACTAGGATAGTGATCGTCATAACAATTCTCTAATAACCCGCTTACTTGTATGACCGCTGATTCTGATCCAACCAATGCTACAAGGCCATTGAGGGCTGCTAAGCGCTGCATTGTAGGACAACCCTGAAAAAAAGAGTCACTATTTTAGGAATCATCTGGGGAATGCTACAGGGGAGCATAAGATACAGCATTGCTTACCTCGGCAAGCAGGATTTTTATCCAGGCAGGCAGCAAGCGATTGTTCAAGTCCTCAGCCTTCCCATGGCCACACACTGACAAGCCATGAACAATACTTCCCAGTGCCAGAGCTAGACCTTGTGTCTGTAGTAGATTAAAGATTAAGATGTTAAGATGAGAATGAATAGAAAAAAATTGTTCAATATCAGATCAATCACTGTTTGACAAATCTGAATCTCTACCTAAACATAGTCACCCATACACAGTAGAGAGCTGTTGGCTGAAAAATACATTTATTGCCTGCAATCCCCCCTGACTCATCCATACCCAGGAGCGTTGGGCGCTTCGTCAGTCTGAAATCAGATAGATCAGATGTTTTTCTCATTCAACATCATCTATTGGGAGACAAGGGGGGGCCACATACACATAAATTGTTGGTCTATCCAGTCAGGATTGGTAGGTTTGGCAGATGTTAAGGGTTAAGCGTTACACCCTACGATATATTGTGCGATTGCATGAGCGATCACACCCGCCCCCGTCGTTTCTGCATCACGGGCAAATCATTGCTTGTGACGTACAATGTTGTTAACCCCCGTCACACGTACTTACCTCCCTAACGACGTCGCTGTGGGCGGCGAACATCCTCTTCTTGAAGGGGGAGGGACGTTCGGCGTCACAGCGACGTCACACAGTGGCCGCCCAATAAAAGCGGAGGGGCGGAGATGAGCGGCCGGATCATCCCGCCCACCTGCTTCCTTCCTCATTGCCGGTGGGACGCAGTTAAGCTGTGTTAGTCGTTCCCGGGGTGTCACACGTAGCGATGTGTGCTGCCTCAGGAATGACAAACAAGCTGTGCGCAGAAGGAAGAACGACATTATGAAAATGAACGACGTGTCAACGAGCAACAATAAGGTGAGTATTTTTGCTCGTTACCAGTCGCTCGGACGTGTCACACGCTACGACATCTCTAACGATGCCGGATGTGCGTCACAAATTATTTGACCCCGACGAAATATCGTTAGATATATCGTAGCGTGTAACGCCGCCTTTAGTCCCTTTTGTGGCCCTCTTAGACAGTAAACTATCAGCACAGGATGACTGTTCACACCAAGTACAGGCGCTCAGTGCATCCTTGTGGGGCTGATCATTTACAGTACCTTGCGAAACTATTCGGCCCCCTTGAAATTTTTCAACCTTTTCCCACATTTCAGGCTTGAAACATTAAGATTAAAATTTTAATTTTATGCTGAAGAATCAACAACAATTGGGACACAATTGTGAAGATGAACTAAATTTATTGCTTATTTTAAACTTTTTTTAAAAATAAAAAACTGAAAATTGGGGCGTGCAATATTATTCGTCCCCTTATGTTAATACTAATACTTTGTAGCGCCACCTTTTGCTGCGATTACAGCTGCAAGTCGCTTGGGGTTTGTCTCTATCAGTGTTGCACATCGAGAGACTGAAATTCTTGCCCATTCTTCCTTTGCAAACAGGTCGAGCTGAGTGAGGATGGATGGAGAGCGTTAGTGAACAGCAGTTTTCAGCTCTTTCCACAGATTCTCGATTGGATTCGGGTCTGGACTTTGACTTGGCCATTCTAACACCTGGATACGTTTATTTGTGAATCATTCCATTGTAGATTTTGCTTTATGTTTGGGATCATTGTCTTGTTGAAAGACAAATCTCCATCCCAGGTCTTTTGCAGACTCCAACAGGTTTTCTTCAAGAATGGTCCTGTATTTGGCTCCATCCATCTTCCCATCAATTTTAACCATCTTCCCTGTCCCTGCTGAAGATAAGCAGGCCCAAACCATGATGCTGCCACCTCCATGTTTGACAGTGGGGATGCTGTGTTCAGGGTGGTGAGCTGTGTTGCTTTTACGCCAAATTTATCGTTTGGCATTGTGCCCAAATAGTTCTATTTTGGTTTCATCTGACCACAGCACCTTCTTCTTCCACATGTTTGGTGTGTCTCCCAGGTGGCTTGTGGCAAAATTTAAATTACACTTTTTATGGCTATCTTTGAGAAATGTTTTTCTTCTTGCCACTCTTCCATAAAGGCCAGATTTGTGCAGTGTACGCTGATTGTTGCCCGATGGATAGATTCTCCCACCTCAGCTGCAGATCTCTGCAGTTCATCCAGAGTGATCATGGGCTTCTTGGCAGTCTCTCTGATCAGTCTTCTCCTTGTTTGGGATGAAAGTTTGGATGGAAGGTCGGATCTTGGTAGATTTGCAGCGGTATGATACTCCTTCCATGTCAATATGATCGCTTGCACAGTGCTCCTTGGGATGTTAACATTTTTGGAAATATTTTTGTAACCAAATCCAGCTTTAAACTTCTCCACAACAGTATCACGGACCTGCATGTTGTGTTCCTTAGTCTTCATGATGCTATTTGCGCTTTAAACAGAAAACTGAGACTATCACAGAGCAGATGCATTTATACGGAGACTTGATTACACACAGATGGATTATATTTATCATCATCAGTCATTTAGGACAACAATGGATCATTCAGAGATCCTCAATGAACTTCTGGAGTGAGTTTGATGCACTGAAAGTAATGTGGATGAATAATATTGCGCGCCCCAATTTTCAGTTATTTTTTTAAAAAGTTTAAAATAAGCAATAAATTTCGTTCAACTTCACAATTGTGTCCCACTTGTTGTTGATTCACCACCATAACGTTAACATTTATATCTTTATGTTTGAAGCTTGAAATGTGGGAAAAGGCTGAAAAATTGAAGGGGGCCGAATACTTTCGCAAGGCACTGTAAATACACCTTTCCATCTGCTTGTTTTCTATCTATCTATCTATCCATCTCCTTCATTCTCTGACTATGAAGCCAGAGCTGTCAGTCACAGAAGAGGGGAGGGTGGAGATTGAGGGAATGTCAGACGGTGGGAAGGTGGAGTTAAATGATTAGCCCCCACCATGATGCACAAGTGCCTGTATTTAGTGTGAACAGTCATCCTGTGGACTGTGCTGATAAGAGTTCCTTTAATAAGGAAAAGGGATCGGTCAATCATAGGAGGAGGGCAGGAAATTAAAGGTGGGTGCAAGAGATGAAACTGAATATTGGTGAAGTGCAAGCCATCTGAACCACCCTCTTAACATAATCTTCATGACTGTCAGGAAAACTGGAATTAGTGACACAAGGAGTCTAGAAACATTCCAGAAAGTGCAGTAACACTGTGGTGAGCTTAGAAGCGCTTAGATAGTGACAGAACCGCTTTAACTTTACCTTATTTCTATAAAATAGTGTTCTGTTAATACAACTTTTTTGCATGTATAAAATAGAAATAAAACTTTTTTTAAATATATATCTGGAAGAGTTCAAATCTAAAAAGGTAGAGGTGGCGAGGGAACCAAATAAATACAGTTTTGGTGATTATTACTAGCATTATGTAAGGCTAACAAAAACAGATGAGAGCTGAGGATACAGGGAAATGTATAGAAAGGAATAGTGTAGAAAATATGAAATAAATGGGGACAAAAGGGTGCCAAGGAGGAGCCAACTGGGTCAGAAATGGGTGGTGGTGGCAAAGACCCCATAAATCTACCTTCTGATTCAGGGTGCATAAGAGAGAAAACATAAAAGGCAGGTACATCAGCACAACGGAAGTATACAATTGTACAATTGTCATAGACTATAAAAAAATGTATAGTTAAATTAACACTCTACTAAAACCTAATGTGACACTGTGAGCCTGTATTGCCTAAAACTGAAATTATGCCATCAAGTCTTTAAAAAGCAGTAGAGCCATCAGTATCCATAAAAAACGGTTAGCAGTGCTGCAAACCTACCGTAGCGAAACGCAGAATGCCCTGCACTGGGTCATAGTACTTGCCCTTACCTGTTGATTTTGTTCTGTCAAAGTTCTCAGTTTATTCATATGTTGCTCTGCCTCCTCGGCGCTTAAAATGCCAGCACTGAAAGCCGACACGGAAACACCAGCAACGACATACGACAAGACCTGTAACAAGTAGTATGATTGCTCTGTAAATTAAAGCTTACATAGAACAGGTATTGTCACAGCTTTCTTTTTTTTACAACTACTGTCTCTAAACTTCTCATAACATTTTGCTGTAACTATTAAATTTTCCCACCTATGCAAAATGACTCAATTATATCAAAATGATATGAATTATATATCAATGCACTTTATTAATTACATCTAAAGATAGAACTCTTATATGATGGTCAGTCCACATGATACAAAATTCAAGGAGATGTAGGAATGTAGAGTGACATTCATTTACCTCTATTTTATAGGACTTTATGCAATTAATAAGTAGGTAGACTCAAAGTATAGGTGACACAAATGGCTATTGGTATTGTAAGGCCGTGGCCACACGGGAATTTGAGTGCTCACATGACACTCGGCTCACGCTTGCAGCACAGTGGGAGCCGAGTGTCATGCGACTGTGGTCCGATCAGACCACAGTTGCGGAGGGGAGGGCCATTTCTGCGGAGGGGAAGGAGGGATTTATCTCTCTATCTCCTCCAATGCCGGCAGATGCGAGAATCACACTACTCTCGCATTACACCTGTGTAATATGAGAGCAGTGAGAGGTTTCTCTCGCCCCACAGACTTGCATGGGTGCGAGTGGAACAGAATCGCATTCCACTCAAAGCATGCAGCAACTGTTTTCTCGGTACGATTAGGGATGAGAAAATAATTGCTCATGGGAGCTACCCCATAGAGTAATATTGGTCCGAGTGGAATGAGATTTTTTATCGCATTCCACTCGCACTGTTTTTCTCGACGTGTGTCCTAGGCCTTAATGCTATATAAAATGTTACATGGAAAGTAGGTTTACATTTAAGGTTATGAAATGTTTTAGTAGATGTACAAGGTGTCCATTGGTGTGTATATATACAATATTAGGAGAAAACGCCCTCCTGGACAATATTTTTTGTTCTGTGTAATGCAATTTTATATATGTCAGGTACTGTGTTATAAGTAAAGAAGTAAAGTAGTGTTGTGCCAGAGAAGACATTATTGTGAAGACTCACACATGTGCTGATATTGTTGGCACACAGCACAACACAGCTCAGTCACAATGATGAATGCATGACCCTCCACAAAAACAAAAAGTGAAATTCATGAGTGGGAGATATGTAAAAAGAAAGAGCAGAAGATGCTTGGCAATATGAGCTCAGGGCTCCATCAGCCTTGTGACGGCATCTCACCTCTTGCACGGCTCGGCTCTGCTCAGAGCTGTTATCCAGACACTCTGATAGTTTACAGAGAGTAGCCGAGACATGGACTCGACTGTCCGTCTGACTGCTCTGACTCATGAAGGAAAGTACCAGACCCACTCCTAGAACGCAGCCAACACTGTGCCAAGGAAAGTGAAACAAATTCGATTACAATCCTTTCTATACTTTTTATCATTACCATAACATGCATCTGCTTCAACATTATATTTAGTTTCCATGCTCTCACTAATTCATATGCTATCTGACTACTGGTCTACTTACTTAGTTGTCAAGCAAGCTTATTGCTCTCACTGCATACTCTGCTTCAATAAGTATATATAGTCACAGTCACACAAACACATACATATATTATACCAATTTTCTAAGTAATCATATTTCTAAGTGCTATTGACATGAATTTCTCACCAGAAGTCGGTAACAACCCATCCAAACCACACTGACAAAGAAATCAAACCATAGGTGTACATAAATAAGGTTATGTGTAACAGTGAAAAATGACGCAGGGAAAAAGTATGGATCCGGCTTACTGACATTTAAGACTTCATACAAAAGCATTTGTTGGTAATGACAGCTTCAATACACCTTTTGTATTTAGAAACTAGTTGCATACATTGCTCAGGTGCGATTTTGTAAATTCTTCCACACAACCACTCTTCAGATATTGAAGGTCACATGGGCTCCTTCTGTGAACTCTGAGCTTTAGTTCCTTCCATACATTTTCTATTGGATGCAGATCAGTTGATTGGCTGGGCCATTCTAGCATATTTATTTTCTTTCTTTGAAACCAATTGAGAGTTTCTTTGGCTGTGCATTGGGGGATCAGTGCCTTGCTAAAATGTCCACCTTCATTTCATCATCAGCATCCTGGTAGATGGCAGCAAAATTTAATGAAGAATGTCTCGGTACATTTGTCTATTCATCCCTCCTTCAATAATATGAAGTTTGCCAGTGCCATAAGCTGAAAATCAGCCCCACACCATGATGGTCCCACCTCCACATTTCACTGTTGGTATGGTGTTTTTGGGGTGATATGCAGTGCCTTTTGGCCTTGTAGTGAGTCAGTGTTGTAAGGGTTAAATACTAGCTCTGCTGTTATGTAGTGAAGCCAGTGTGGTAAAGGTTAAATCCTAACTGCTGTTATGTAGCATAGCGGAGAAGGTGAGGGATAAATCCTTGCTTTGCATGTACTGATTGGAAGTGCACCTGTAATGTTTTGTATAGAACCAGGCATGTGTTCACCTGGGGTGTCCTCAGGAAGAGGGAGCTCTCTCTCTGATGGGGGTTGCATGTGGCAGCCAGGACCAAGAGTGTCCAAATAAAGTCTCAGGGACAACAAGCCTGTGTCAACTGAGACGGAGAGACTACCTGAGTGGAGTCTGCAAGAGTCAGCTGGGAGCTCAAGCAGTCTTGTGTGGACCAAAGGAAGAAGTCTGTTTAATGTTGGACAGTCGTTCCTGAGCCTTAGTGGTCTTGGAGCCAGGAGGAACCAAGCAAATGTAAAGTATAGTGGACATGGTGTCGAAGCCTGAACTCCAGCTGATAGTAAAACTGACATTGGTGATCCTGAAGTGAGAGCTGGACATTCATCTGTACAGGTGAACCTCCATATGTCTGTATGTGGACTGTTTATTTTTTGTTCCCTGATTGCATAGTTACATAGTTACATAGTTACTTAGGTTGAAAAAAGACCTAGGTCCATCTAGTTCAACCTTCCTCCACCAGTTCTACATTTGGTCACTAAGTCATTTATAACCAACAATGTTTTGTGTACTGAGGAAATCATCCAGCCCTTTTTTAAAAGCTGTTATAGTATCTGCCATTACTACCTCTTGTGGTCGGCATTCCACAGACTGACCGCTCTAACTGTAAAGAACCCTTTCCTATTTAGGTGCCGGAATCGCTTTTCTTCCACTCGCAGTGAGTGCCCCCTGGTCCTTAGTATTGTTTTCGGAAGAAATAAGTCATGTGCCAGTCCTTTATATTGACCACACATGTATTTATACATATAAATGAGATCTCCTCTGAGACGTCTTTTATCTAAGCTAAAATATCTAACTTTTTCAATCTGCCATCATATGGGAGGCCTTCCATTCCTTGTAATAGTCTAGTTGCCCGCCTTTGAACTGACTCTAACTTCTGAATGTCCTTTTTAAAATGTGGAGCCCAAAACTGGATCCCGTATTCCAGATGTGGCCTTACAAGTGATTTATAGAGGGGTAACAATACGTTGGGATCACGGGATCTAATCTCTCTTTTTATACACCCTAAAATCTTGTTTGCTTTAGCAGCTGCTGCTTGACATTGAGTGCTGCTGCTCAGCTTATTTGTAATGAGAATACCCAAGTCCTTCTCCTGTTCTGTAGTCCCGAGTTTACTTCCATTTAATGTATACGCAGCTATAGGATTACTCCGTCCTAGGTGCATTACTTTACATTTATCAACATTAAATCTCATTTGCCAAGGATCTGCCCATTCTGACATCTTATCCAGATCTTTTTGTAATATTGTACTATCCAGGTCAGTTTTTAATATCCTACATAGTTTGGTGTCATCGGCAAAGACTGACACTGTACTATCAATCCCATCCACAAGGTCATTAATAAAGAGAGTAAAAAGAATCGGTCCAAGCACAGATCCCTGCGGCACCCCACTGCTGACTATAGCCCATTTAGAGAATGTACCATTTATGACTACTCTTTGTTTCCTATCTTTTAGCCAATTCCTTACCCAGTTGCATATTGTGTCCCATAGTCCTTGCTTCTGGAGCTTTAGTATAAGGGTATTATGTGGTACAGAATCAAATGCCTTTGCAAAGTCCAAATAAATCACATCAGCTGCATTACCAATATCCAGGTTTGCACTTACCCCCTCATAGAACCCCAACAGGTTGGTTAGACACGACTTATCTTTCATGAATCCATGCTGTTTGTCAGATATCATATTATTTTCTGCAATATATTTTTGCATGTCATCCCTTAAAATGCCCTCAAAAACTTTGCATACTACTGATGTCAGGCTTACTGGACGGTAGTTGCCTGGATCTACCCTCTTACCTTTCTTAAATATCGGTACCACATCAGCAATCCTCCAATCCTGAGGCACCAACCCTGTTACAAGTGAGTCTAAAAAGATGAGATACAGCGGTCTGTCGATTACGGAGCTCAATTCCCTCAATATTCGTGGATGAATGCCATCTGGCCCTGGGGATTTGTCAATGTTTAATTTACTCAGACGTAGGCGTACTTCATCTTGTGTTAAATTAATTATATCGGGTGGTGGACTTTGATTTTTCACTTGTTGAATGATCCCTGGTACAGTCAGTTCCTTGGTGAATACAGATGAGAAATGCCTATTTAATATCTCAGTCTTTTGTTTGTCCTCTATAACTAACTTGTTATTATATTTTAAGGGTCCGATACTATCCTTTGTTTTCCTTTTGGCATTAATGTATTTATAAAAGATTTTGGGATTTATTTTAATGTCATTGGCGATTTTTGTTTCAGTAGCTAGTTTTGCTTGTTTGATTTCTTTTTTGCATTGCCTATTGATATCTTTATACTCCTGCAATGCTATTTCTGT
The DNA here is from genome assembly GCF_048569485.1 of Anomaloglossus baeobatrachus. Classification (NCBI taxonomy): domain Eukaryota; kingdom Metazoa; phylum Chordata; class Amphibia; order Anura; family Aromobatidae; genus Anomaloglossus; species Anomaloglossus baeobatrachus. The sequence goes on from NC_134353.1 coordinate 527,210,138, forward strand.
ATTCTCAGCCTTTAAGATTTTAAACGCCCTTTGTTTTTGTTTTATTATACTTTGTACAGTCTTATTTATCCATAGTGGTTTCTTTTTATTCCTGGACATTTTATTACCAGAGGGTATACGTTTTTTACAGGACTCTAGTAGTATATCCTTAAACTTACCCCATTTATGTTCGGTATCCCCAGTTACCATGACTCTGTCCCAATCTACACATTTAAGCTCTTCCCTTAATTTGTTGAAATCAGCTTTCCTAAAATTCCAGGTTTTAGCATTCCCCCTTTGAAATGTTCTATTGAATATTATGTCGAAGCTTACCATATTATGATCGCTGGTGCCCAAGTGCTCCCGGACCTGTAGATCTGAAATTGTATCCGGTCTATTTGACAGGACCAGATCTAGCAAATTATCTCCCCTGGTCGGTTCACCTACCATCTGAGAGAGGAAATGGTCTTGAATGGTAGATAAGAACTTACAGCTTTTAGCAGAACCAGAAGATTCTATGTCCCACTGTATGTCTGGATAGTTGAAATCCCCCATAATAAGAACCCGATTATTATTATTAGCTGCCTTTTCAATTTGTTCCAGCATTTCACCCTCTATTTGTTCAGGTATGTTAGGAGGCTTATAGCAAACTCCAATTAGCATTTTTCCATTATTCCCCTCCCCATGTACATTTACCCATACTGACTCTACATTGTTGCTGTTCCCCTCAATGTCATCATACAACACAGGTTTTAGGTTAGATTTGATAAATATACACACCCCACCACCTTTTTGGCCTTTCCTGTCCTTCCTAAATGTACAATAACCCTGTATGTTTGTCACCCAGTCATGGCTTTCATCCAGCCAGGTTTCCGTAATGCCCACCACATCATAATCCATGGTTGACATAAGAGTCTCCAATTCATTCATTTTGTTTGCAAGACTTCTTGCATTTGCCAGTAGACATTTAATCCTATTAACACCTTTATTACTCCTAGCCTCCCTACGTTCCTTGTATGTCCCATCCCCCCCTAATCCTTCATTGACCCCTACCGTCTCCCTGTCTCTATCTGCTCTATCTATCCCCTTATTTGCTCCACTACCCTCCCCCCCCCAATCCTAGTTTAAAAGCTCCTCCATCCGTCTGACCATTTTGTCCCCCAGCACAGCTGCACCTTCCCCATTGAGGTGCAGCCCGTCCCTACCGTAGAGCCTGTAGCCGACTGAGAAGTCGGCCCAGTTCTCCATGAACCCGAACCCTTCCTTCCTGCACCAATTTCTAAGCCACATATTTATCTCCCTAAGCTCCCGCTGTCTTTCTAGTGACGCTCGTGGCACCGGTAGTATTTCTGAAAACACCACCTTGGAGGTCCTGGACTTCAGCTTCTCTCCTAGTTCCCTGTAATCATTTTTAAGGACCTTCCACCTGCCTCTAACTTTGTCATTAGTACCAATGTGCACCATGACCGCTGGGTTTTCCCCAGCCCCACCCAGCAATCTGTCTATCCGATCCACAATATGCCGAACCCGAGCACCCGGCAGACAACACACTGTTCGGCATTCACGGTCTCGGCGACAGATGACCCTGTCTGTCCGCCTAATTATAGAGTCCCCTACCACCAACATCTGTCTGGGCTTTGCTGCACTCCTATTTCCCTCCTTCCTACAGCAGTTGTTTTCCTGGTTGCTAGGAGCAACATCCAGCTGTAGTGACCCTAGTCCAGGCCCTTCATTCCTAATATCAGCCAAACAGGCATATTTACTAGGTTGTGCCAGGTCAGGACTAGGCTCCCTGACACTTTTCCCCCTACCTCTTCTTCTAACCGTTACCCAGCTACCTACCTCTGGGTCCTGATCTTCCCCACTTCCACCCTCCTCCATATCACTGGCCCCAGCCAGAGAAAGCTCAGTGAGCTCTAAACTCCTCTCCAGGTTTGCAATGCCCCTTAGTGTTGCAAGCTGCTTATTTAGATCAGTTACCTTGGCTTCCAAATACGCAACATGCTTGCATTGAGTGCAGACATATTCACCCTCGAACGGCTGCTCAAGGCATGCATACATCTGACAAGATACACACCTGGTAGCATTGTCCATGGAGCACCTATCAAATGGGGATCAACAGTAAAGTAGAAAAACAAAGAGAAAAAAAACGAGAGAAAGGCTGTGTTTGTTTGCCACTTTGCCAGTAGTTTATGCATTTTTTATTTTTTTTTAATAAATAACCCTGTTTGACCAAGGAACTGTGTGCCCATGTTAATTCTACCTGATGTTGAAAGTGAGTAGAATCCCTACAGCCTTCAAACGTGGTGTGTATTATGGCATTCAAAGAGCTCAATTTTGGTCTCATCTGACCAGACTAGCTTGTCTAAATGTTGTTGAGGAACAATGATTCCAAGTGTTTCTGTAGCTCTCCACAGGTGATTCTTTGCTCTTGGACAGCTCTTCTGGTAATTATTTTCACTCCTCTGTCTGAAATCTTACAGGGAGCACCTGGTAGTGACCGGTTTATGGTCAAATTATGACTTTTCCACTTTCGTATTGTGAGGAAAGAGTTAACCTTTTTCACTGACTTAGAAAATAGAAATTCATTCTCCCTGGCAAGACCAAACCAGACTTATTTGCGTAATGAACTGTGAGACCAACCTCAAGGACGCAGAATGTTTTGACTTAGGGTACTTTCACACTTGCGTTATTTTCCTTCCGTTACAATCCGCCCTTTTGGGAAACAGCGGAATCCGTTAACGGATTCCGCTGTTTCCCATAGACTTGTATGGTTGACGGATTGTACCAAAAGGAGCTGCGTTGCTTCCGCTGGGCGACGCTCCGTTGCTTCCGCCCAGCGGGAGGAACGCAGCATGTAACGTTATTTTGAGCAGCGGAATCCTCTGGATTTCACTGCGCATGCTCTTTTTTTTTTTTTTTTTTTTTTTTTTTTTTTTAAATCAAACTTTATTTTGGCTCGCGGTGGCCGAACGTTCAGCTGAGCGACAGCGCTCAGCTGAATGACCGGCCACCAGCATGCCCGGTCGCCGGCAAGTCACAGCGCTCAGCTGAGCGCCCGCCCGCCGGCATGCCCGGGCGCCGGCAAGTGACAGCGATCAGCTGATCACCCGGCGGCCGGCTGCAGGGAGCGATCAGCTGATCACCCGGCGGCCGGGAGCGATCAGCTGATCACCCGGCGGCCGGCTACTGGGAGCAATGAGCTGATCACCCAGCGGCCGGCTGCAGGGAACGATCAGCTGATCGTTCACTATAGTCTGCCGCTGGTAAAACCGGGAAAAAAAAAAAAAACGAATTGCGTTGTTTTGCAGCATCCGTTGCATCCGTTGTGTCACTATATGCAACACATCCGTTGCATCCGTTACACAACGCAATGCAACGGATACCGTTCAACGCAAGTGTGAAAGTAGCCTTAGAGACGACTGAAAAACATCTTGTTATGGGAGTATAAGTCATTATATTAATTTCTCTTGCTGGGAATATGTAATTCACGCCTTTAATGAATATGTATGTTGCATAGTTACGCCCTAATCAACTTTGTATAACTTTGTAATGTAAACAATATCAATACACTTTCTATTCGGAGCTGCACATCTCCAGTCTTATGTGTATAACAGCGTCCGCTTGTTTTCATTGAGACGGAGTAGCAGAGGGGGGGTCCCCGGTACCCTCTCTGCATTCGGACATCGCTGGCAACAGCTGTGACCGTTAGGTCAACCTAACAGTATGATGTCTCCAATAATGCTTACCTGAGCCTGAAGTAGTTTAGAATTAAAAAAAACCCCAAAAAAACCCAATACCATCAGTATGTTATGCACCCACTGGTTTTACTCATTATGAGATGTTTTTAATGTGCCACCTACGTAATGAGACAACTTTTTATAGGCTATCAGCTGAACCAGCTGATATTTTGAACTAAGTGACAGGATTGCTTTCTAATTACTGATAGATTTCAGCTGGTGTCATGACTTTCCATGTCTTTTTCATCTCCCTTTCTTCATGTGCTCAATACTTTTTCCGTGTCATTTCTCATCATTACACATCATTAAATTTTTGGACATCTATAGTCTGATTTATTTCCTTGTGTGGATTGGATGGTTTATTACCAACATCTGGGGAGAAATTCATGATAATTTAATCACCTACACAGATGATGAAATTAACATCTGGACAATATTCAGGAAATCCTGAAAACATGCACTGTTGGTGGCTCTTGAGGACTGGAGTTGGGGGAACACTAACTGAAAATTGGTGATGTGTTCAATACTTATTTCACCCACTGTGTATATACTGTACATAGAGAGCGAGCGAGAAAGAAACTGCCTGATGCTATCGGCAATCCCCCCATATATATATATTGCAACTACTTTTGGATTATAAATACACAAATATCCATAGGAATGATAACGGGGTAATAATCATAAGTATACTATGCTAGTAAGCATTGAAAATATCATATGGAAAGACCTGTATGGGCTACCATAAACAATTAGGATGCAAACCACTCAAATTAATTGCATAAGGACAAGAGGACACAAAGTTGTTGAGTTGCAACAATATGTATCAAAATTTAATAATACATACAAATTATAGTAGTGCACAATAAGTACAGTAAGGATAAAAAAGACAGAGGTTGCACAAAGCACTGAAAAATGGAAAATATCACATGGCATAAGTAATTGTATATAGATAGAAAACTAAGGACCATGTGATTGTCCAAGATATTCGCTGGTGAAACAGAAGTTGGCATACAGCAACAGCTAATATGAAGCAGTATACAATGCAATGCAATGCAATATAAATGCAAAATCGTATCAGGGCTGTATCAAAATGTACAAGAAATCAGCAGTGTAACATGGCATCAGTCAGCCTATATGAATAAAGATATATGGACCATGTGGTGGTCCAAAGTAATCACTGGTGACCCAGGGGTTAGCATACAGCAATTGCCGCTATGAAGCAGTATATAATGTCAATACAACATTAGTGGAGAAACATACCACAGCAGTGTCAAGGTAGAAGGAGAGTCAGCAGCGTGACATAAAAGTGCCGAGTGCAAAGCTACAGGACCAGAAGTCCCCCCCTAATTGGTTTCCTCTGTCCAAGGACCTTTTGTATGCACCATGTGAGGCGTCACATGGGTAAAAGCAGCCACTCAGCGATGTTTGTATCGGCGCATGCGCAGTTCACATCGGAATCCCCAGCCACTGCGAGCGGCGTCAGGTAGAGGAGCGCTCGAGGGGGAAACCCAAAATGTCGGGTACCGCCCCCACTCGAGCGCAGCTCCACCCCACAGACACCGCAAAGCATGCCAGGGAGAAGGAGTGAACAACGCAAGCGCACACATCAGCTGCTAACACATGGGAACGGAAACTCCCAATACGACAGAAATGCATAGAGACCTATAAAGGACTGAATGGCATAATAACAGTAATGTATAATAATAATCATCATGATAGCAGCCATGCAATCCAAGTGCTTCAGTAGAGGCTGTAATGAAGGGAGTCTTCATGTGTTCGCATGTGTAATTGATTCTTGTTATGGCGTACTCAGGCATATAGATGGCAAAGGACCAAAAAGAACAGGAAAAAAGAGCTGCAAGCAAAAAAACAAAGATAGCATAAAAATGATGCAGCACCATTACTATAAAATAACAACAAAGGTACAGGGGGAATAAAAATGGGAAAAAAAGACCCACTGAAACAATGTATGGGGAAAGGGGAGACATGGGGAGAATGAGGGACTACAAGAAGGGGGCAAAGCTAAGGGACTCATTAAGACCGGACGGAACCATTGTCCCCAGTGTCGTAATCCATTTTGTTTCCTTCTGAGCCAGGATTTTTTTGATGTTCCCACCTCTGTTGCCACATTGAACAACATCAATCCCCATGACCCGAAATGATTTTGGATTACAATTGTGAAAATTTCGAAAATGTCTTGGAAGGGTCTTGAGGGTAGAAATATCGATCACTGTCTTGGCCGCACCAATGTCTCTCACATGCTCGCGTACTCTTACTCGCAACTCCCTAGATGTTAACCCTATATATATTTTAGGGCAACTACATGTCGCATAGTAAATGATGTACGAGGTAGCGCATGAAATGAAAGTCCTGATGTCAAAAGTCCGACTACCATCGGCAGTGGAAAAAGTCTTACTACGAGAAACATTGGTGCAGGCAACACAGTGACCGCAAGGGAAACAACCACGGACCGAATTAGTAGACCCAAAAGGATGTGGGGTCACTGGGACATAATGGCTATGTACAAGGTGGTCACGGAGGTTCCTTGAACGTCGTGCCGTCATTAAGGGAAAGTCAGGGAGGAGGTCCTTAAGAACAGGATCCGATTTCAGAATTGGCCAATGTTTGCTCAAAATTGAGCGCATATTGTGCCATTCGTGATTATATACAGATATGAATCGAGTCTCACCCACCCCCCTATCCGCTCCACCAGATGGCTGCAGAAGGGCCACCCGCTGGGTATTTTTGGCCCTGTTAAAACCCCTCTTGATTGTACGGCGGCTATACCCTCTCTCCATTAGTCTAGATGTTAAGTCATGTGCCTGGGTCATAAAGTTCTCAGATGTCGAGCAAATTCGCTTCATCCTGAGAAATTGGCCAACCGGGATGGCTTTAATAGTGCTAAAAAGATGAGAAGATGAGGCATGAAGAAGGGAGTTGACCGAGGTGGGCTTCCTAAAGACGTCAGTCTGTAGTTGCCGACCGCGGTCAACCCCAATCATAATATCCAAAAAATCAATCTGCTGTAAATCATATCTATAAGTGAGCTTGAGATTTAATGAGTTGTGATTTAATACTCCCATAAAATCCGAGAGCTGCTCCACTGTACCCTGCCACAAAATAAACACATCATCGATGTATCTTAGCCAGCACTGCGCATGGGCAGCCGCCGGCACGCCCTCGTCGCCAAAAATGCCCCTCTCCCATAGGCCGAGGAACAGATTTGCGTACGAAGGCGCGCAGGCCGCGCCCATCGCAGTGCCCCTTATCTGTAAATAAAACCGTTCTTTAAAAATAAAAAAATTATGTGTCAGGATAAAGTGGAGCAGCTCCAGGATCAGCTCACATAGATGACCATCACGGTTGGTATTGCTCAGGAAGAAGCGAACTGCCTCCAGGCCGTCATTATGACCAATGTTAGTATAGAGAGATTCGATATCCGCCGTAACCAAAAGGGTGTTAGAGTCCACAAAAACCCCATCAACCCTGTTCAGGACGTCCGTCGTATCCTTGACATAAGATGGCAAAGTCTCCACAAGGGGTTTTAAGTAATAATCAATAAAACGACAAATAGGGTCGCATAGGCCATCTATGCCGGACACGATAGGACGTCCTGGTGGGTTATCGGGGTTTTTGTGGATTTTGGGCAAAAGGTAGAATGTAGGTATTTTGGGGGATGACACAAAAAGGCCATCAAAGACCTTTTTCGTTATAATCCCCTCATCTAGGGCCCCCTGCAGGATGTGGTGGAGAGAAGCAGTGAAGGGGGCGAGAGGACTCGAGTCTAATCTGCGGTATGTGTTTCTATCCCTAAGTTGGCGGAGAGCCTCCTTTTCATATAAATTATTCGGCCAAATCACTATATTACCCCCCTTGTCTGCTGGTTTTATCTGGACGTCATCAAGAGATTGTAGGTCTCTGAGTGCTCTTCTCTGTACTGAAGTGAGATTATCGTACCTACGTCTTGTTGGTAGGGTTTTAAATTCATCAGAGACCAACCTGGTGAATATTTCAATTGAAGAGCACAGAGACAAGGGAGGGAATCTAGTAGATTTAGGCAGAATGGAGGGAGGAAACCCACCTTGTTGGTTAGTAGTCTGTTCAATAAGGAGATCCTCCAGGACTTGGAGAGCCTCTCTTTCAGCACGATCAGAAGTGGTAAATGGGGCGTTGTTTTTTGAGTGTAATTTTTTCAGAAGGATTTTACGTGAAAAAATATGCAAGTCTTTTAACGCTGTAAAAAAATGAAATGAGTTAGTTGGGGAAAAACTTAAACCTTTAGATAACAAATCAATCTGAATCTGTGATAGTGGATGGGATGATAAATGTATTACCTGTAGAGGATCTTTTTGTAATTGCTGTCTTGTTCTGGGATGGGAGTCAGTGATGGTTTTAACAGGATCTGTTTGCTTTTTCTTATATTTCTTAGTTGTTACAGCAAACCTATCCATAGGGATAGAGGGGTCCTGGATATCAGTATTAGATTCCTCCCCGGATGTATATGATCTCAGGGAAGTGGATCTGGAACGTGGTTGATTGTAAAAACGTCTAAAAGGTCTGGATCTCTCCACAGACATCCTCCATTTATAAACTTTGTTAGTAAACAAATCTTGTTCATCCCTGTGGAATTTTTTAATTTTATTTGCTTTAAGATCTTTTTCCCACTTAGACACCTCACCCTCAATCTCAAGCTCCAAATTTTTGAAATCCTCCTTACTGAGGCCCCCCTTGATTTTACTATATAACTCATCCATCTCAGATTTAATTAAGGAGAGTTGGGTACTATTTAGATCACAGAGTAACTGAATGAATGCTCTAGAGCATGTGTTAGCACTTTCTTCCCATTTATCTTTGAAAGAAACATCTTCAATGGTGAAGGAGGGGAAAACTTGCACCCTCAGCCCTCTGGGAATGAGTCCCTCTTGTAAGTAACGTTCAAGGAATGCCCGGTTCCACCAAATTTTTGTCCGTCTATGTATGAGTCCCTTATACCTCACCACCTCCACCTGCAGCCCCGCCTCCCCAGATCCTGAGCCATTGCCTCTGTCAGGCATGACAGAGGCAATGGCTCAGGATCTGGGGAGGCGGGGCTGCAGGTGGAGGTGGTGAGGTATAAGGGACTCATACATAGACGGACAAAAATTTGGTGGAACCGGGCATTCCTTGAACGTTACTTACAAGAGGGACTCATTCCCAGAGGGCTGAGGGTGCAAGTTTTCCCCTCCTTCACCATTGAAGATGTTTCTTTCAAAGATAAATGGGAAGAAAGTGCTAACACATGCTCTAGAGCATTCATTCAGTTACTCTGTGATCTAAATAGTACCCAACTCTCCTTAATTAAATCTGAGATGGATGAGTTATATAGTAAAATCAAGGGGGGCCTCAGTAAGGAGGATTTCAAAAATTTGGAGCTTGAGATTGAGGGTGAGGTGTCTAAGTGGGAAAAAGATCTTAAAGCAAATAAAATTAACAAATTCCACAGGGATGAACAAGATTTGTTTACTAACAAAGTTTATAAATGGAGGATGTCTGTGGAGAGATCCAGACCTTTTAGACGTTTTTACAATCAATCACGTTCCAGATCCACTTCCCTGAGATCATATACATCCGGGGAGGAATCTAATACTGATATCCAGGACCCCTCTATCCCTATGGATAGGTTTGCTGTAACAACTAAGAAATATAAGAAAAAGCAAACAGATCCTGTTAAAACCATCACTGACTCCCATCCCAGAACAAGACAGCAATTACAAAAAGATCCTCTACAGGTAATACATTTATCATCCCATCCACTATCACAGATTCAGATTGATTTGTTATCTAAAGGTTTAAGTTTTTCCCCAACTAACTCATTTCATTTTTTTACAGCGTTAAAAGACTTGCATATTTTTTCACGTAAAATCCTTCTGAAAAAATTACACTCAAAAAACAACGCCCCATTTACCACTTCTGATCGTGATGAAAGAGAGGCTCTCCAAGTCCTGGAGGATCTCCTTATTGAACAGACTACTAACCAACAAGGTGGGTTTCCTCCCTCCATTCTGCCTAAATCTACTAGATTCCCTCCCTTGTCTCTGTGCTCTTCAATTGAAATATTCACCAGGTTGGTCTCTGATGAATTTAAAACCCTACCAACAAGATGTAGGTACGATAATCTCACTTCAGTACAGAGAAGAGCACTCAGAGACCTACAATCTCTTGATGACGTCCAGATAAAACCAGCAGACAAGGGGGGTAATATAGTGATTTGGCCGAATAATTTATATGAAAAGGAGGCTCTCCGCCAACTTAGGGATAGAAACACATACCGCAGATTAGACTCGAGTCCTCTCGCCCCCTTCACTGCTTCTCTCCACCACATCCTGCAGGGGGCCCTAGATGAGGGGATTATAACGAAAAAGGTCTTTGATGGCCTTTTTGTGTCATCCCCCAAAATACCTACATTCTACCTTTTGCCCAAAATCCACAAAAACCCCGATAACCCACCAGGACGTCCTATCGTGTCCGGCATAGATGGCCTATGCGACCCTATTTGTCGTTTTATTGATTATTACTTAAAACCCCTTGTGGAGACTTTGCCATCTTATGTCAAGGATACGACGGACGTCCTGAACAGGGTTGATGGGGTTTTTGTGGACTCTAACACCCTTTTGGTTACGGCGGATATCGAATCTCTCTATACTAACATTGGTCATAATGACGGCCTGGAGGCAGTTCGCTTCTTCCTGAGCAATACCAACCATGATGGTCATCTATGTGAGCTGATCCTGGAGCTGCTCCACTTTATCCTGACACATAATTTTTTTATTTTTAAAGAACGGTTTTATTTACAGATAAGGGGCACTGCGATGGGCGCGGCCTGCGCGCCTTCGTACGCAAATCTGTTCCTCGGCCTATGGGAGAGGGGCATTTTTGGCGACGAGGGCGTGCCGGCGGCTGCCCATGCGCAGTGCTGGCTAAGATACATCGATGATGTGTTTATTTTGTGGCAGGGTACAGTGGAGCAGCTCTCGGATTTTATGGGAGTATTAAATCACAACTCATTAAATCTCAAGCTCACTTATAGATATGATTTACAGCAGATTGATTTTTTGGATATTATGATTGGGGTTGACCGCGGTCGGCAACTACAGACTGACGTCTTTAGGAAGCCCACCTCGGTCAACTCCCTTCTTCATGCCTCATCTTCTCATCTTTTTAGCACTATTAAAGCCATCCCGGTTGGCCAATTTCTCAGGATGAAGCGAATTTGCTCGACATCTGAGAACTTTATGACCCAGGCACATGACTTAACATCTAGACTAATGGAGAGAGGGTATAGCCGCCGTACAATCAAGAGGGGTTTTAACAGGGCCAAAAATACCCAGCGGGTGGCCCTTCTGCAGCCATCTGGTGGAGCGGATAGGGGGGTGGGTGAGACTCGATTCATATCTGTATATAATCACGAATGGCACAATATGCGCTCAATTTTGAGCAAACATTGGCCAATTCTGAAATCGGATCCTGTTCTTAAGGACCTCCTCCCTGACTTTCCCTTAATGACGGCACGACGTTCAAGGAACCTCCGTGACCACCTTGTACATAGCCATTATGTCCCAGTGACCCCACATCCTTTTGGGTCTACTAATTCGGTCCGTGGTTGTTTCCCTTGCGGTCACTGTGTTGCCTGCACCAATGTTTCTCGTAGTAAGACTTTTTCCACTGCCGATGGTAGTCGGACTTTTGACATCAGGACTTTCATTTCATGCGCTACCTCGTACATCATTTACTATGCGACATGTAGTTGCCCTAAAATATATATAGGGTTAACATCTAGGGAGTTGCGAGTAAGAGTACGCGAGCATGTGAGAGACATTGGTGCGGCCAAGACAGTGATCGATATTTCTACCCTCAAGACCCTTCCAAGACATTTTCGAAATTTTCACAATTGTAATCCAAAATCATTTCGGGTCATGGGGATTGATGTTGTTCAATGTGGCAACAGAGGTGGGAACATCAAAAAAATCCTGGCTCAGAAGGAAACAAAATGGATTACGACACTGGGGACAATGGTTCCGTCCGGTCTTAATGAGTCCCTTAGCTTTGCCCCCTTCTTGTAGTCCCTCATTCTCCCCATGTCTCCCCTTTCCCCATACATTGTTTCAGTGGGTCTTTTTTTCCCATTTTTATTCCCCCTGTACCTTTGTTGTTATTTTATAGTAATGGTGCTGCATCATTTTTATGCTATCTTTGTTTTTTTGCTTGCAGCTCTTTTTTCCTGTTCTTTTTGGTCCTTTGCCATCTATATGCCTGAGTACGCCATAACAAGAATCAATTACACATGCGAACACATGAAGACTCCCTTCATTACAGCCTCTACTGAAGCACTTGGATTGCATGGCTGCTATCATGATGATTATTATTATACATTACTGTTATTATGCCATTCAGTCCTTTATAGGTCTCTATGCATTTCTGTCGTATTGGGAGTTTCCGTTCCCATGTGTTAGCAGCTGATGTGTGCGCTTGCGTTGTTCACTCCTTCTCCCTGGCATGCTTTGCGGTGTCTGTGGGGTGGAGCTGCGCTCGAGTGGGGGCGGTACCCGACATTTTGGGTTTCCCCCTCGAGCGCTCCTCTACCTGACGCCGCTCGCAGTGGCTGGGGATTCCGATGTGAACTGCGCATGCGCCGATACAAACATCGCTGAGTGGCTGCTTTTACCCATGTGACGCCTCACATGGTGCATACAAAAGGTCCTTGGACAGAGGAAACCAATTAGGGGGGGACTTCTGGTCCTGTAGCTTTGCACTCGGCACTTTTATGTCACGCTGCTGACTCTCCTTCTACCTTGACACTGCTGTGGTATGTTTCTCCACTAATGTTGTATTGACATTATATACTGCTTCATAGCGGCAATTGCTGTATGCTAACCCCTGGGTCACCAGTGATTACTTTGGACCACCACATGGTCCATATATCTTTATTCATATAGGCTGACTGATGCCATGTTACACTGCTGATTTCTTGTACATTTTGATACAGCCCTGATACGATTTTGCATTTATATTGCATTGCATTGCATTGTATACTGCTTCATATTAGCTGTTGCTGTATGCCAACTTCTGTTTCACCAGCGAATATCTTGGACAATCACATGGTCCTTAGTTTTCTATCTATATACAATTACTTATGCCATGTGATATTTTCCATTTTTCAGTGCTTTGTGCAACCTCTGTCTTTTTTATCCTTACTGTACTTATTGTGCACTACTATAATTTGTATGTATTATTAAATTTTGATACATATTGTTGCAACTCAACCACTTTGTGTCCTCTTGTCCTTATACTTTTGGATTATGCTATATGAACCACATAGGTATATCAATATCTAGAAATAATTAAGGATCCCAATCATCAATAATGTTTTAAAGGCCCAACACTTTAGAACTGGTTTGGTCTATGTAACCTCTTCCCAGCTTTTATTACATAAAGCATTTATGACATTGAACACGTTTTCATTGAACAAAGGCTTTGACTTATTGTAGCCATTACAGAAAAGACCAGCAGATGGCAGTAGCACAAAGGGAAACAATGCCAACAAAGAGTAAGTGCTTGTTCACAAGCACCCATAGTACATACTAGACAATTTGCTTAAATTGCTGTATTTAGTGTGCCAAATGATCCTGCGCATGCATTAGAGCAGAAATGCCCATGACACACAGGTGGCAAGAGCTATATTTACCATGAGAGATAGATTACAGATAAAACGCGAGCACACGAGTATGTTCTGCTTCATTACTTTTATATCAGTATTTATATGCATCAGGACCTTATGAAGCAAGTGTAGAATCGGTGACAAAAAATGCTATATCCCTAAGGAAAGTCATTGGGTTTATTTGCCACATGTTAAGTGAGAACGTGCAATTTTTATTTTTTAGTTAAAAGCCCCCTGCTGCTAGCGGCAGCACCAGGAGACCACAGAAGAGTCTGTCTGCTCTACCTGAACAAGAGTACAACATCCTAGTTTTTCATTACAATGACAGTCCCTAAGTCAATGGGAGTTCGGGTGGGGTTCAAAGACTTTTCACAAGTTTTCTGGTTCCAAAAAATACACTACTGTTGCCACTGTTGTGGGAGTAAAAATGGCTTTAATTAGCGATGAAAATAGATAGAAGCTAGAGTTATGACTTGCGCCTTTTTAGAAGGTTGCCAAAAAGGTCCAAATTCTCCCTCTGTTAGCGGGATGGGATAAAAATGAGAAAGAGAGAGACGGAGGGAGAGAGAGAGGCGGAGAGGGGAGGGAGGGACAGAGGGGAGCAATGGGGAGAGGGGGAGAGAGAGAGAGGCGGAGAGGGGAGAGAGAGGGGGGAGGGAGGGAGAGAGGGGGAGAGGGGGATAGTGAGAGAGCGGGAGAGAGGGGAGAGAGCGGGAGAGAGGGGAGAGAGCGGGAGAGAGGGGAGAGAGCGGGAGAGAGGGGAGAGAGCGGGAGAGAGCGGGAGAGAGGGGAGAGAGGGGAGAGAGAGGGGAGAGAGGGGGAGAGAGGGGAGAGAGGGGATAGAGGGGAGAGAGAGGTAGAGAGGGGAGGGAGAGGGAGAGAGGAGAGGGAGAGAGAGAGAAGCGTTTTATCTAAAGACTAGCTGTAGTACTCGGGCGTTGCCCAGGACAGTAACTGTCTCTTTGTCTCTGTCTGTCTCGCTGTCTGTCTCTATCTCTCTGTCTGTATTTGCATCAGTCTGTTTCAATCTCTGTATCTGTCTGTCCCTCTCCCTCTGTCTCTTTGCCCGGCTGTCTCTCTTTCCACGTCTGTCTCTTTGCCCGGCTGTCTCTCTTTCCACGTCTGTCTCTTTGCCCGGCTGTCTCTCATTCCACGTTTGTCTCTTTCCACGTCTGTCTCTTTCCACGTCTGTCTCTTTCCACGTCTGTCTCTTTCCACGTCTGTCTCTTTCCACGTCTGTCTCTTTCCACGTCTGTCTCTTTCCACGTCTGTCTCTTTCCACGTCTGTCTCTTTCCACGTCTGTCTCTTTCCACGTCTGTCTCTTTCCACGTCTGTCTCTTTCCACGTCTGTCTCTGTCTCACCACCGACATCTTTTTGTAGAGTAACTGGAAAGCGCGGGGTTAAATTTTCCCGCCCAAACAGTGTATGACATTTCCTCAGTCACATGGAGTGTCTGTGCAAAATTTCATGATTGTAAATGCTACGGTGCGGATTCCTTTAGCGGACACACATACATACACTGAGCTTTATATATTAGATCTGCCAAATTTATCAACATTAATTAATATATATAAAAAAAAAAAAAAAAAAAAGGACTGAATAAAAAAAGACTTTAACAATTGCCCTGGTGATGAAATCCACCCAGGAGGTTCTGGCTGATGCTGGTGTCACATGCTACCCACAATGTCTGTGGTCAGAATAACCCATGGTGGCACCATAAATAGATTATGAAGCCGCTAAACCCTACACATACTACTAGTCAACTCCGCATCATCATGCTCAGTAGAGAAATATTTCTTATATTGCAGCCATGAAGTTTAACAGGAATTTTCTCATCTGTTGCCTTCATTTAGATTCGAGTTTTGGCAATATCTTTACTCAGTAAAAAATGGAAACTTTACACATTTCATCAAAGAATATACATGCTTCTTTTGATCCACTTAAAAAAATGGAAACATGTTGATGAAGCCAATGATCCTATCGTGTGACTAAAAAGGGTAATGGAAAAATATTGTGTTAAATTGCCAAAAGCCAACTTTCCTCTATAAGTTTTCGAACATGTACAGTACAGATCAAAAGTTTGGACACACCTTCTCATTCAATGAGTTTTCTTTATTTTCATGACTCTGAAAATTGTAGATTCACATTGAAGGCATCAAAACTATGAATTAACACATGTGGAATGAAATACTTAAAAGTGTGAAACAACTGAAAATATGTCTTATATTCTAGGATCTTCAAAGTAGCCACCTTTTGCTTTGATTACTGCTTTGCACACTCTTGGCATTCGCTTGATGAGCTTCAAGTGGTAGTCACCGGAAATGGTTTTCCAACAGTCTTGAAGGAGTTCCCAGAGATGCTTAGCACTTGTTGGCCATTTTGCCTTCACTCTGCGGTCCAGCTCACCCCAAACCATCTCGATTGGGTTCAGGTCTGGTGACTGTGGAGACCAGGTCATCTGGTGTAGCACCCCATCACTCTCCTTCTTAGTCAAATAGCCCTTACACAGCCTGGAGGTGTGTTTGGCGTCATTGTCCTGTTGAAAAATAAATGATGGTCCAACTGAACGCAAACCGGATGGACTAGCACGCCGCTGAAAGATGCTGTGGTAGGCATGCTGGTTCCGTATGCCTTCAATTTTTAATAAATCCCCAACAGTGTCACCAGCAAAGCACCCCCACACCATCACACCTCCTCCATGCTTCACGGTGGGAACCAGCCATGTAGAGTCCATCCGTTCACCTTTTCTATAAAGACACGGTGGGTGGATACAAAGATCTCAAATTTGGACTCATCAGACCAAATCACAGATTTCCACTGGTCTAATGTCCATTCCTTGTGTTCTTTAGCCTAAACAAGTCTCTTCTGGTTGTTGCCTGTCCTTAGCAGTGATTTCCTAGCAGCTATTTTACCATGAAGGCCTGCTGCACAAAGTCTCCTCTTAAGAGTTGTTCTAGAGATGAGAAGGTGTGTCCAAACTTTTAGTCTGTACTGTATATTGTAGACTGTGAGCCCTCACGGGCAGGGTCCTCCCTCCTCCTGTACCAGTCTGTGCCTTGTATTGTTTGTGATTATTGTACTTGTCTTTGTATGCTTCCCCCTTTTTCACATGTAAAGCGCCATGGAATAAATGGTGCTATAGTAATAAATAATAATAATATACAGATCCCAAGGAGTGGAATGAATATCCAATCAGAACCTCCCTTTAGGACAATCATTTGTCCCAACAGTGACTTTCCATAGGCATAGCTAGACATCGTACATACTTGTGCTCCAGGCTGGAGTCGAAGCAGCAGCTTTCCAGTGCATCTAATGATTTCATGATCAGCAAGTTCATATGCTGCCCAGAAGTATCACTGCCCAGAAAGACACAAAGTGATATGAATGACAGGGTGAAAGTTCAGTTCCACTAAGCATGGACATTTCTACATAGAAGTCATTGTTATGATAATAAGTCTAATATGGAAAGACATCCTTCCCTCCCAAAAGATATAAGGGAATCTGGCTCTACATTAGTAGAGTTGGTGGCAGAGAGGATTCCTGAGTGATGATGATTCCCTGATTCTAGTAATGTGCTACTGCGCTGCTTGCTGTAGTTTGGAAAAAATCAGCACCATTATCACTGGAGGACTAGTAAACCCGCTGCCATGTAGTCCAACCATGCCCCCACTACAGTGTACACATAAAGCTGACAATTAGTGGTGTGGCCAAGGTTATACAAAGATCAGCATTCAGAGTACTGGTAGATCTTCAACATAATTAGATAGATTTTATCAAAACTACAGCAAGTTGCCAAGTAAGTGATGGGGTAGCAAAAACGTGGTGACCTGCCATACAATAATTTAAACAGTCACCTTTTTGTACATTATGATATTTAAAGAAATCACTGCTAGGCTCATCCTCTACTTTCCTCTACATCTAAAATCCATCCGTGTTCAGAACTTGTAGACATTTCTATACATACCTAACTTTTTCCTCGCACAGGCGGGAGATGAACATCCCAAGTGCCAGTCCCATATGAACCTGAAGAGCTTGTGAGTCGTCTGCTTCTGTCCGCCCTGGTAGCCTTGCTGTCAAAAGGTTGAGGATGTCCTCTACTTTTTCTTTAAAGGATACAACAAGTATTGGAACCAATAGGGAAAGAGCTGTGGCAGCACAAGACCGGGCAATGACACTGGCAGTGTTTTCACCAGAGTAGGATTTCTGTAATATAAAGAAAGAACCATCTTTTTCAATAGGAAAACTCCTCCGATAAGAGACATGTAGTCACCGGCAGGTCAGTCCATGCGGACAAGCAGCAAAACTCAAAATGTAAATTTACTGCAAAAACCTCTCTCACATCAAATACATAATTGATTTTTGCTAATGGTTACCGTACATACTCTGTGTATACATACCCTAGCACACAGGTTATAGTGTAATTAAGTAACACATGGAAACAAATGATGAAATATAATAATAATAATAATGTTATTCATTTATATAGCGCTATTAATTCCACAGCGCTTTACATACATTGGCAACACTGTCCCCATTGGGGCTCACAATCTAGAGTCCCTATCTGTATGTCTTTCGAGTGTGGGAGGAAACCGGAGTACCCGGAGGAAACCCACGCAAACATGTAGAGAACATACAAACTCCTTGAAGATGGTATCCTTGGCGGGATTTGAACCCAGGACCCCAGCGCTGCAAGACTGCAGTGCTAACCACTGAGCCACCGTGCCGCTGCGCTATAACTATGCTGCCGAGTGTTTACCACCGTGAACTGACCGACAGTGCACTGCTTTCCCCGGCCACCGGCCGTCCTGGCGCCTGTGATTGGTTGCAGTTAGCTGACATGCTGCCACTCAGGATGGGGGCGTGTCTAGCTGCAACCAACACGCGCAGGTGGGCGGTGAAAACCATGAATATTGAATTGCTGACTCCGGAAGGTAACAGCGTGACCCGGAAGGAGTGTGCCGCCATGACAGCGCCTAGGTGAGTGTTCCGCGATCACTCCTAGCCCCCTAGCTCCTCCACAAACGTTTTAACCCTCCGGATTCCGGTCCCAATTGAGTTATATGGGCACCGGATTCCGGAGCAGATCGGATTCTTTTTTAAAACTGTTAGTGATCCTCCGGCCCCGGATTATTGGCCGTTCGATCAGCTCTAAAGAGTACAAGAGAGTGAACAATCGGTAGGATCGGGGCAGAGAGGAGAGTGAGGTCTGATCTGAGCATGTGTCCAGAAGGTTGTCATCCACTGAGAGGTAGCTCCACACCCACCAATGACGTGCACTGATCAGATCGTCAGATTCCAGTCTCCAGATTGGAAGTAGCCTTGCTACATCACAACAGAGGAATAAAGCAGCCACACAGACACAAGCTTACAGGAACAGGGCAGGTTATAGAAGTATATTAGGAAAATTATTATGAGGAAGAGCTAGATCATATGAGAAGGGGTTACATTAGTAGTGAAAAACCTTTTTAAGTCATCCTTGTCCTCTTTCCTTGTAGCTCAGAAGGGAACAATAGAGGTCCTAAGAGTCAGACCACCACTGATCTAAAATGTATCAATTTCTGATTGGAATACCCCTTGAAGATATAACATACTTGTTATCCCATGTACAAGCGTGACTACAAGAATACCGAGCATACCGAACTGATCTGGTGTTAATGGTATGTACGGAATGGAGGGGATAAAAACCAGAGAGCGAGAGTGTTTCACAAAAATATTTTTATGATCCATTACACAAATTATCTTTTACTCCAACCAATTAAGAGTACATAAAAATAAATACAAAATAATGCTAACACGCGCCAAAACCAACAGTAACAAATAAAAAAAGATATCAATTAATTCCTTATGTTAGGCAGTCTACAACATTTCAGGCCATTTCTAAAAGTAAATGGCTGCTGCTATAGTCAGCTGGCGGATGGCCAGTGTTATTATGGGAAAGAGGCTTCCAAGCAGATGGATTATTTCCACGGGGATGAAATAATCTGGAGAAGTGATCTGTTTTATGAAGAGGAAAATGAGTCGTGGTTTTAGAATGATAGTTATTGTGACCATTAACCTTTTCTCTTGCCTATGGAATATGAATGTGTAAATATGCAGCATAGTTTACATGAGCCGTGTGTTAGAAATATATTTTTTTTACCGTGTGAATGTTTAAAGGGAATTTATCATTAGATACATGCGGCCCAATATATATGCAGCATAAAACAGATCCTGTATGTATGATTGCAGCCAGGTATGTCTTCTCTGGAACGTGTACTTAGTAAGCAACCTGTAAGTCATGTGGATCGGGGTGGGGAGAAGTCAATCGAGGACTGCCGAGGAAGAGTCAGGCGCGTTCTTCAAGCTATGTATTTTTTAATTTATTTTTTTTAAACCCCACAATGTTTCGAAGTGAAATATACCTATCTGAAATCACAAAGCAAGGCTGACTCATGCTGCCTGCGGTTCAACAGCAGCATGGACCTAAGGATTGTTCCCTTTAAGGGTACATTATAACTAAATGATCAAATGGCAATCCTGAATTCATTGACCTAACCCCTTCACAACCATGTGATTTTTCCATTTTTTGAGTTTCTATTTTTTCCTCCCCTTCTTCCAAGAGCCAATAGCCATATAAAGGCTTTTTTTTTTTTTTTTTTGCAGGATGAGTTGTACTTTTGAATAACACCATTCATTTTATCATGTGATGCAGAGTTGAAATAGTAGAAAAAAAAGGGCAATTTAAAAAAATTGTTTGGGATTTTTTATTTACCATGCTCCCTATATGGTAGCCAGTCAGTACGAGTTCACAGATCAAACATGTATTAGTTTGTTTGTTTTTGTTTTTTTTATTTAAGTGTGAACCTTTTTTGGGAAATCGTTATTTTGATTGTGTCACCATTTTCTGTGACCCGTAAGGTTTTCAATTTTCAGGATCTATAGCCGTTTAGAGCTTATGTTTTGGGCGCTGAGCTGACATTTTTACTGATACCCTATTGGCGAACATACAATGTTTTGATCACCACTTATTGCATTTTATTACAAAAATTGCAGAGGCGATAAAAACATAATTCTGGTGTTTCAACTTTTTTCTCGTTACGCGGTTTACCTATTGGATTAGTTTATTTTATATTTTGATAGAACAGATTTTTATGAAAGCAGCAATACCAAATATGTGGAATTTTTTTTAACCTGTTTTATTTTGAATGTGGCAAAAGGGGGGGTGATTTGAGGCCTTGAACCTGTGTTCACAGGAAAATCATGACGACAGATACAGGGGTCATCAGCAGATCCCCGGCTGTAATGATCCGTCACGTGGGCGCTGATAGGCAGGAGAAACATTAAATGCCGCCGTCAAAGCACGACAGCGGTATTTAACTGGTTTACAGAAATGGGCAGAGCTCTGATCCACCCACAATTGAGGCACATGATCGCTGATTTAATCAGCGGTGATGTGCGAGGAAAGATGTAGGCACGGCGTTTGAGCACGCATCAAAGGCAGGGACATAAAATTTGACATGCCAGCACGTCAAAGGTCATGAAGGGGTTTAAAGCACCACTGCAGTGGGTTAGTGGTGCTTCCATTCTAAATTCTCTGACCTTCTTATGCTCACCCTCCAGTGACTTCATCTGTTATCCGCGCCACTCCAGTTGATCTTCTGTAGTTTGTGATCTGCCAGCTGCTCCAGTGTTTTATGGCGCGCACCGGAAGTCACTCTTCACTGCATCTCTATGAGCCTCGATCTGACCCCATTCTGGATCTTACAGAATTGCATTAAGCGCTTGTGACTTAATTTCTGACTTCCGGCCAAATCAGAAGGTGAAGTTTTAGCATGGCGCCCAGGAAGAGAGCAGCACTGATAAAAGGTGAAGACGCCAGTTGGTAAGTATAAGACAGGCAGGGATCTTATATTAAAAGCACCACTCCCCAAACAAAAAATGCTGGAGTAACGCTTTAACATAGCCTGGTGGTGATGCCATAAAAAATTATTTTATAGAACAACGGCTAGCAAGCAAGCTAACCAGATAGATGGGACAAGTTGTAGAGAGAACACAGGCATGGTATATGCTCTTAATGTACAAGATCAAGAGAAGGAAAAGATTTCTACATTTACAAACACAACTACTAAACCATTAATGCCCCATGACAGTTATAAGATGCGTGGAGTGAGCTCAGGAGCTAAGCCAGCTCCACATATGGCAAGAAAATAAAGAGATATCGACCACAGTCCTACAATATCTGAATATGTCAAAAAAGTTAATTGGGTGATAAATGTGGAATAAAGTATATACCGGAAAAGAAATGGCGTAATCAAATTTGAAAAAATATGGGCACGATGGATAGATGGGTCAAGGTTGGCTTCGAGGGAACTGATTAGGTTTAGATTGGGCTTAGGCTGGGTTCACACATAGCGACAGCGACAACGATGTCACTGTTACGTCACCATTTTCTGTGACGTAACAGCGACCTTGTAAGTCGCTGTTATGATCGCTGCTTAGCTGTCAAACACAGCGACGCAGCAGCGTTCATAACGTCGCTACATGTGCAGAGAGCAGGGAGCCGCGCACACTGCTTAGCGCTGGCTCCCTGCACTCCTAGCTACAGTACACATCGGGTTAATTAACCCGATGTGTACTGCAGCTACATGTGCAGAGAGCAGGGAGCCGCGCACACCGCTTAGCGCTGGCTCCTTGCTCTCCTAGCTACAGTACACATCGGGTTAATTACCCGATGTGTACTGCAGCTACATGTGCAGAGAGCAGGGAGCCGCGCACACTGCTCAGCGCTGGCTCCTTGCTCTCCTAGCTACAGTACACATCGGGTTAATTACCCGATGTGAAACTGCAGCTACATGTGCAGAGAGCAGAGAGCCGCGCACACTGCTTAGCGCTGGCTCCCTGCTCTCCTAGCTACAGTACACATCGGGTTAATTACCCGATGTGTACTGCAGCTACATGTGCAGAGAGCCGGAGCCGGCACTGGCAGCGAGAGCAGCGGAGGCTGGTAACGAAGGTAAATATCGGGTAACCAGGGAAAGGGCTTCCCTTGGTTACCCGATGTTTATCTTGGTTACAGCTTACCACAGCTGTGAGACGCCAGTTCCTACTCCCTGCTCGCTTCATTTCGTCGCTCTCTCGCTGTCACACACAGCGTTGTGTGCGTCACAGCGGGAGAGTGCCTTTGAAGAAAACGAACCAGGGCTGTGTGTAACGAGCAGCGATCTCACAGCAGGGGCCAGATCGCTGCTCAGTGTCACACACAGCGACATCGCTAATGAGGTCACTGTTGCATCACAAAAACCGTGACGTAGCAGCGATTTCGGTAGCGATCTCGCTATGTGTGAAGCACCCCTTACTCTAAATTGATAACAAGGGGCAAAGGGCGAGAAATTTCTGCAAGACTTATCTATAATGATGACGGAGGTTTGGGGAGAAGAGAGTAGCATGGGAACAGGTTAGATTCTTCATCAAAAATCAATTGTTTTTCTTTATGAGTTTTTGCTTTGTTTGGCATTGTACACAGTGCCAAACAAAGCAAAAACTCATAAAGAAAAACAAAAGTCTAATTGGATTAATTGATAAATGTAATAATGGTACTTAAGAACTTTTGTCTAGGAATGTGTGGAGCTGCAGATTTGACATTATCTCTCCTTTCTACAATACTGTGTAATGTTTGTTGGGGAGGGGTCGGTTGGGAGGGGGGTAGAGGCTGGGTAGCCTCCAATGTTTATTTGGTTTAACTTGTAAAACTTTAATAAAAACATTAAATTAAAAAAAAAAAAAAAGATATCAGGGGGAAAAAAAATACAAAACTATTTGAATTTCTTAAAATTTAAACAAAAAAAAGAAACCTCTATAAACTGCATGTACAAAAAAAACTTGAAAATGGTCTGGTAAGGGATATATAGTTGAGTCTTCAACTGGTTAAGAAAAATGCAATGAGAAGTGAGATCAAAAGATCATATGTACCTCAAACTGGTATCCATAAAACCATTAGCTCACCATGCAAAAAACAGGGCCTCACACACCTCTTGTGATGGAAAAATAAAAATGTTAATTTTTTAACATGTTTCTGAATTTTTTCACTACTTAAAATAAGAAAAAAAATATTTATGCAAGTGTGGTATTGCCGTAATCGACCTGACCTGGAGAATCGTAGTTCCAGGTCATTGTTACCATGAAATGAGCACTGTAAAAAAACAAACCCCAGAAAACAATGGCAAAATTACGTATTTTTTGTTACACAGCTTTTCACCTGCTTGGAATTTTTTACCTGTTTTCAGTACATGATAAAATGAATGGTGTCATTCAGAACTGCAACTTGTTAGGCAAAAACAAGCCTGCATACGGCTATATTGCCAGAAAAATAAATCAGTTATGGATGAATGGGAAGAAAAAAGGAATGTGCAAAAATGGGAAAAAAAACAGCTATTGCTAAGATAGTAGATAACTAAGGGGCATATTATTGGAGCAACCTGTGAGGCCGCACAGGGGCCCAAGAGGTGAGGGGGTCCAATTACAGCTCCAAAGCAGGTGGGATTGCACAATATTATGAGCTATTGGACTGACAGGGGCCTTTTCTCTTTGTGTCCACCAGTGGAGATGACCGTTATTTTAAAGAAGATTCTATGTAGAAGGGAGGAGCTCTGCATGTAGTTCCTCCCTCTGTATTTAGCTCCTCCCTCTTCTATCTACATAGAATCTCATCTGTAAGAACTGCCATTTCCAATGTAGATAGATGAGGGGAGGCACTAGAGGGAGGAGCTAAAGGCAGAGCTCTCCCCCCTCTTCCCTCTACATAGAATCTCATTAGCACCAACTGCTATCTCCTATCTCAGTAATGGAAAAGTCTTCACTGAATACAGATTGTATCTCAGAAGTGAGAATATTGAGAATCACTGAACAATTCTGACAGAAAAAGAAGCAGATTTGTCTGATCAGATATATTACAAAGTTCCTTATTTTCATGTCTACTATTGATTTATGAAATAATTAAAATTACATGTATGCTTTAACCCCTTCACGACCATGTCCCTGTCATGACGAACTTCCTGTGAAGGCTGGCTGAGCACCGGCTTTCAAAGAAGATCAGCATTTCTGCTGATCATCAGCAGAAGCTATTGCATAGTGCATGCATCAAGTCCCCTAGGGCAGGGGTGGGGAACCTTTTTAATGCCGAGGGCCATTTGGAATTTTCTACCAACCTTCGGGGGCCGCACAAAACTATCAACTTAAAATTACCCTGCTATACTTAGTCAAACAATTAACTCATCGTGGCGGCTGAAGCTTCTTGTTTTTGGTGCGGCTATATTATTCAATATTGATCTTATTGCTTCTCACAACTGTTTTTCCACGTTTGTGTCAGCTGGGACTGCTGTAAATACATCACAGGAGATGCTGAGGGCATATACATCACAGGAGATGCTGAGGGCATATACATCACAGGAGATGCTGAGGGCATATACATCACAGGAGATGCTGAGGGCATATACATCACAGGAGATGCTGAGGGCATATACATCACTGGGGAGGGCTGGAAGGAATATACATTGCTGGGAGAACTAGACATCACTGGGGAGGGCTGGGAGGACTAGACATCACTGGGGAGGGCTGGGAGGACTAGACATCACTGGGGAGGGCTGGGAGGACTAGACATCACTGGGGAGGGCTGGGAGGACTAGACATCACTGGGGAGGGCTGGGAGGACTAGACATCACTGGGGAGGGCTGGGAAGACTAGACATCACTGGGGAGGGCTGGGAGGACTAGACATCACTGGGGAGGGCTGGGAGGACTAGACATCACTAGGGAGGATTATATATCACTTGGGAGGGCTGGGAGAAATTTAAGGACATTGCTAGGGGTTCTGACATACCAGGGGGGCACAGGCAGCAGTGTGAAGGCCGCAGGGGCATAGGCAGCAGTGTGGAGGCCACAGGGGCACAGGCTGCCGTGGGGAGGCCACAGGGGCACAGGCTGCCGTGGGGAGGCCACAGGGGCACAGGCTGCCGTGGGGAGGCCACAGGGGCACAGGCTGCCGTGGGGAGGCCACAGGCTGCCGTGGGGAGGCCACAGGGGCACAGGCTGCCGTGGGGAGGCCACAGGGGCACAGACTGCCGTGGGGAGGCCACAGGGGCACAGACTACCGTGGGGAGGCCACAGGGGCACAGACTGCCGTGGGGAGGCCACAGGGGCACAGGCTGCCGTGGGGGAGAGTGAGGAGCACAGGCTGCCGTGGGGGAGAGTGAGGAGCACAGGCTGCCGTGGGGGAGAGTGAGGAGCACAGGCTGCCGTGGGGGAGAGTGAGGAGCACAGGCTGCCGTGGGGGAGAGTGAGGAGCACAGGCTGCCGTGGGGGAGAGTGAGGAGCACAGGCTGCCGTGGGGGAGAGTGAGGAGCACAGGCTGCCGTGGGAGAGAGTGAGGAGCACAGGCTGCCGTGGGGGAGAGTGAGGAGCACAGGCTGCCGTGGGGGAGAGTGAGGAGCACAGGCTGCCGTGGGAATGCACGAGGAGGACGGGACACTGCACGGAGAACAGGCTGCAGTGGGAATGCGCAAGGTGGATGGGACGCTGCACGGAGCACAGGCTGCAGTGGGGATGTGCAGGGGCACACACAGGCATGGGAGCACAAACACACCTGTCGGACGCTGAGGTAGTAGCTTCTCTTCTGTGGAAAAAGAGCGAGTTGAGCGCTAACTCCACCCACAAAGTACGTCCTCACGCTAGCATGAGGACGTAAGCCATACAGGGTTTAAAGGGCCAGCAGCAAGCAAGACGCTGCTGCCTCCCGAGCTCTGTGGACTGTGCAATGTGCCCGGGGGCCGCAGAAAAGGTCATGGCGGGCCGCATACGGCCCGCGGGCCGGAGGTTCCCCACCCCTGCCCTAGGGGGACTATTAAAAAACAATACAAAGTGTAAAAACAAGTTTGAAAAAATAAAAAAAACACAAAACATAAAATCACCCCCCTTTTGCCCCACTGAAAATAAAAAATATACATATCTCGTTTCACCATGTTCAGAAATACCCGATCTATTAAAACCTAAAATCAATTAATCTGATCAGCACACGGCATAACGAGAAACAATCAAAAACGTCAGAATTATGGCGTGTTTTGGGTCGCCACAACATTGCATTAAAATGCAATAAGAGGTGAGCAAAACATCACATCTACCCAAAAATGGTATCATTAATAACCCCCAGCTCAAGACGCAAATAATAAGCCATCACTGAGCCCCAGATCCCGAAAAATGAGAACACTATGGGTCTTTTTTTTTTTGACAAATTACTGATTTTTTTTCAACAATTGAAAAAGAAAAAGAAAAAAAAAACAAAAACTATATGAACTTGCACTGCCCTTGGGAATCATATTGTCCGCTCAGTTTTATCATGTAGTGAACATGGTAAATAAAATTAAAAAAAAAAAAAAACAACAAATTGTGGAACTTCATTTTTTTTTACCGCACTTGGAATTTTTTTCCCATTTTCCAGTACAGTATGTGGCAGAATGAATGGTGTCGTTCAAAAGTACAACTCGTCCCAGAAAAAAATAACCTCTCGTATCGCTATATTGAAGAAAAATAAAACAGTTATGCCTCTTGGAAGAAGGGGATGATAAAACGAAAAACGTAAAATCGTTGGCTGGTGATGTAGTTCAATCATTTAATTTCAGCATAAGGATATGAATAATGTGGATTTGGGAGCAGGTTTTACTCACATAAAATCCACAGCATTTTACAGTACCAGTATAGTGGATGAGTGTACCTAATTTCACCACATGATGTGTTGTTGTTTGCGGGGGGGGAGGGGGTGGAACCCACATGGAAATTTTTTGGCTTGCATTATTTAAAACCACAGTGCTGAGCTACCGCTAGTGGGGGCGCTGGGGGTAGAAAGGAAACTCGTGAGTGCAGTAAGACAGAAAACCACAAG
This sequence comes from Anomaloglossus baeobatrachus, assembly GCF_048569485.1. Classification (NCBI taxonomy): domain Eukaryota; kingdom Metazoa; phylum Chordata; class Amphibia; order Anura; family Aromobatidae; genus Anomaloglossus; species Anomaloglossus baeobatrachus. Next base: position 527,237,461 of record NC_134353.1, read on the forward strand.
AGGTCGCAAACACAAGAGCAGGGATAGTCAATCAGTCAGGGTCAATGCTGGGATATCACGTCTGAACCGAGGAGAAAACAAGTCAAAGTCAAAGAACAGACCCAAGGTTGGATACCAGTAGAGCAAGTAAGCACAGGGGAGAGAGTGGAAGTCATGGAACAGGACCGGAGTCCAGAGGAGAGGGAAGAATGGAGGGTAAGGTCGGGAAGTAGGGATGAAGGCCAGGATTGGCAGGAGGGACACAGGTCAGGACAGGCCGGGGAAACAGAGGTTTGGTATTTTACAAACATCACTTGTGCCATTTTCAATAAGAAAAAGTGTGTGCTGTTACAAACTATAAGGCTAGTTTCACACTTGCGTTGAACGGTATCCGTTGCATTGCGTTGTGTAACGGATGCAACGTATGTGTTGCATATAGTGGCACAACGGATGCAACGGATGCTGCAAAACAACGCAATTCGTTTTGATTTTTTTTTTACAGTTTTACCAGCGGCAGACTATTGTGAATGATCAGCTGATCGCTCCCTGCAGCCGGCCGCCGGGTGATCAGCTGATCGCTCCCAGTAGCCGGCCGCCGGGTGATCAGCTGATCACTCCCTGCAGCCGGCCGCCGGGTGATCAGCTGATCGCTCCCTGCAGCCGGCCGCCGGGTGATCAGCTGATCGCTCCCTGCAGCCGGCCGCCGGGTGATCAGCTGAGCGCTGTCACTTGCCGGCCGCCAGGTGATCAGCTGATCGCTCCCTGCAGCCGACCGCCGGGTGATCAGCTGAGCGCTGTCACTTGCCGGCGCCCGGGCATGCCAGCGGGCGGGTGCTCAGCTAAGCGCTGTGACTTGCCGGCGGCCGGGCATGCTGGCGGCCGGTCGTTCAGCTGAGCGCTGTCGCTTGCCGACGGCCGAGCGCTCAGCTGAACGTTCGGCCACCGCGAGCCAAAATAAAGTTTGATTTAAAAAAAAAAAAAAAAAGAGCATACGCAGTGGAATCCAGAGGATTCCGCTGCTCAAAACAACGTTTCATGCTGCGTTCCTCCCGCTGGGCGGAAGCAACGGAGCGTCACCCAGCGGAAGCAACGCAGGTCCTTTTGGTACAATCCGTCACCCATACAAGTCTATGGGAAACAGCGGAATCCGTTAACGGATTCCGCTGTTTTCTAAAAGGGCGGATTGTAACGGAAGGAAATAAACGCAAGTGTGAAAGTACCCTAAGGAAGAATAAATCTTTATCTGTTACTTAGACCCAAAAATAAAATGAAAAATCACACATCCGAACACATATTATATCTACCCTTACTAGAGATGAGAGAACTCCTTGAAGTTTCGGTTTGGCGGGTTCAGACAGACTTTAGAAAAAAATCAATTCGGGACCTAGACTTAACACACATACCCTCTCATATGATATCTCACATATACTAACTAGAGTTGAACAAACCTGAGGTTCGGTGTTCGGGGGTTGGTACCAAACACAGACTTTACAATAAAAACAGCGTTTGGGTTCAGAGCTTTGGTGCTTTAAGTATGCAAACCACTCAATTCAAGCATCATCGCTTTGGTCAGTGCTCAGCCCAGTGCAAGCTACTTGCAGTGTTTGATCAGCTCGCACTAGGGGTAACAACAGTGTGATCAGATGTAGTGTGTACCAAACACAATAAAAATGGAAAAACCCCACTCATGGAAGTATTCTGTATATGGCTGGCTGCATGGCTACATGGCTGCATGTGGGCAGAAACCCGAACTGACAAATCAGTGACTTCCTCTGGGGATCAGGACAAGTCTGGGTCCCAAACCGAACTTTAGCTAAAGTCCGGCTGAATCCGCCAAACCAAACTTCCACGGGTCCGATCATCTGTAATGTTAACATACAGTTAGGTCCAGAAATATTTGGACAGTGACACAAGTTTTGTTATTTTAGCGGTTTACAAAAACATGTTCAGAAATACAATTATATATATAATATGGGCTGAAAGTGCACACTCCCAGCTGCAATATGAGAGTTTTCACATCCAAATCGGAGAAAGGGTTTAGGAATCATAGCTCTGTAATGCATAACCTCCTCTTTTTCAAGGGACCAAAAGTAATTGGACAAGGGACTCTAAGGGCTGCAATTAACTCTGAAGGCGTCTCCCTCATTAACCTGTAATCAATGAAGTAGTTAAAAGGTCTGGGGTTGATTACAGGTGTGTGGTTTTGCATTTGGAAGCTGTTGCTGTGACCAGACAACATGCGGTCTAAGGAACTTTCAATTGAGGTGAAGCAGAACATCCTGAGGCTGAAAAAAAAAGAAAAAATCCATCAGAGAGATAGCAGACATGCTTGGAGTAGCAAAATCAACAGTCGGGTACATTCTGAGAAAAAAGGAATTGACTGGTGAGCTTGGGAACTCAAAAAGGCCTGGGCGTCCACGGATGACAACAGTGGTGGATGATCGCCGCATACTTTCTTTGGTGAAGAAGAACCCGTTCACAACATCAACTGAAGTCCAGAACACTCTCAGTGAAGTAGGTGTATCTGTCTCTAAGTCAACAGTAAAGAGAAGACTCCATGAAAGTAAATACAAAGGGTTCACATCTAGATGCAAACCATTCATCAATTCCAAAAATAGACAGGTTAGAGTTAAATTTGCTGAAAAACACCTCATGAAACCAGCTCAGTTCTGGAAAAGTATTCTATGGACAGATGAGACAAAGATCAACCTGTACCAGAATGATGGGAAGAAAAAAGTTTGGAGAAGAAAGGGAACGGCACATGATCCAAGGCACACCACATCCTCTGTAAAACATGGTGGAGGCAACGTGATGGCATGGGCATGCATGGCTTTCAATGGCACTGGGTCACTTGTGTTTATTGATGACATAACAGCAGACAAGAGTAGCCGGATGAATTCTGAAGTGTACCGGGATATACTTTCAGCCCAGATTCAGCCAAATGCCGCAAAGTTGATCGGACGGCGCTTCATAGTACAGATGGACAATGACCCCAAGCATACAGCCAAAGCTACCCAGGAGTTCATGAGTGCAAAAAAGTAGAACATTCTGCAATGGCCAAGTCAATCACCAGATCTTAACCCAATTGAGCATGCATTTCACTTGCTCAAATCCAGACTTAAGACGGAAAGACCCACAAACAAGCAAGACCTGAAGGCTGCGGCTGTAAAGGCCTGTCAAAGCATTAAGAAGGAGGAAACCCAGCGTTTGGTGATGTCCATGGGTTCCAGACGTAAGGCAGTGATTGCCTCCAAAGGATTCGCAACAAAATATTGAAAATAAAAATATTTTGTTTGGGTTTGGTTTATTTGTCCAATTACTTTTGACCTCCTAAAATGTGGAGTGTTTGTAAAGAAATGTGTACAATTCCTACAATTTCTATCAGATATTTTTGTTCAAACCTTCAAATTAAACGTTACAATCTGCACTTGAATTCTGTTGTAGAGGTTTCATTTCAAATCCAATGTGGTGGCATGCAGAGCCCAACTCGCAAAAATTGTGTCACTGTCCAAATATTTCTGGACCTAACTGTATATCACACATATCCTGACATATATCACACATATCATTACATACAATAAAACACATATCCTTACATACGATATACATATCATTACATATGATAACACACATATCCTTACATGTATCACACATAACCTAACATATGTTATGACACACACCCTAACAAATGATACTGTGTTTTTCTCGAAAATAAAACCCACCCCGAAAATAAATCCTAGCATGATTTGACAGGATTTTTGGATTATGCTTGAAATTTAAGCCCTACTCCAAAAATAAGCCCTAGTTACAGTCAGGACCAGTATTAGGGGAAGTCAATCTTTGTGATTTCTCAGGCCGCACTCTCTTGGGGACCCCAGCAGTTATATTCCGTGCATCAGATTGTATAAGGACCTTTGATGACTTCACAGACATGCGACCAAAGGTCTTGTAATTGGAGAAGTCTAAAAGAACTGAACAGGAGACAGGCTGGTATTCAGAACTGGCATTAGGGGGAAGGAAGAGCAAACTGGGCAATTTCACAGGGCCCCCATCTCCTAGGGTCCCTAGCGTCTATATCCTGATAACACTGCTTCAGGACCTTTTTTGACATCTCATCATGCGACTAGGTTGTCATCAAAATGTCTCTTAATTACAGGAGTCTAAAGCTGAAAAGGAGACAGGCTGGTATGTAGTGCAGTGTGTGTGGATGGATGTATGCATAGATAAATATACATAAGCACATGTGTAAAAGGGTGCTTCACACGCTGCGACATCGCTAGCGATTGTTAGCGATGTCGAGAGCGATAGCACCTGCCCCCGTCGTTCGTGCGACATTTGGTGCTCGCTGCAGTAGCAAACATTATCGCTACGGTAGCGTCTCACGCACATAGCTTGTCAGCAACGTCGCTGTGACCTCTGAACAATCCCTCCCTTAAGGGGGAGGTGCGTTCGGCGTCATAGCGACGTCACTAAGCGGCCGGCCAATAGAAGCTGAGGAGGGGCGGAGATGAGCGGGACATTACATCCCGCCCACCTCCTTCCTTCCGCATTGCCGGTGGACACAGGTAAGGAGATGTTCATCGTTCCTGCGGTGTCACACATAGCGATGTGTGATGCCACAGGAACGACGAACAACATCGTACCTGTGGCAGCAACGATATTAACACTAGAAGTCCCAGAAATGGAAAACAACAACCTCCTGTGGTGCGACAGTAATGGCCTTAATTACAGAACAAAAGATGGTGATTATAGGATGTTAGCTAAAATCCTTCAGGTCATTCGACCCGTCTCTGGGTTCCAAAGGTAGAAATGTTAAATGACCCCTCTCTGGGACTTCTAGTGTTAAGGAAAGGAGCGACGTGTCACGATCACCGTTTTTGAACGTTTTTGCGATCGTTGCTCCTTGGTGTCACACGCTGCGATGTTGCTACCAGCGCCGGATGTGCGTCAATAATGACGTGACCCCTACGATATATCGGTAACGATGTCGCAGCGTGTAAAGCACCCTTTACACACAGGGTTTGGAGAGTTATGTTGATGTTCCAGAATGTAATATGACTAAATTTGAATATATGTTGATATGTTTTGGGTTCAAGAATAAATGTGGATCGTTGTTTATGGGAAAAAAAAATAAGGCATCCCCTGAAAATAAGACCCAGCACATCTTTCGGAGCAAAAAAAAAAATATAAGATGCGGTCTTATTTTAGGGGAAACACTATCACACATATCCTTACATATAATATAAGATATCACACATGTCCTAACATATCTCACATCACACATATCCATACATATGATATCACACGTATTCTAACATATATCACACATCCTAACATATGATATCAGACATATCCTTACGCATGATATCTTATGTAAGGTCTTATTAATTCATGGAGAATAAGTGTGGAAGGGTACTAAGGCCTTGAATGGAAGTCGGTGTAACGTAGGAATAAATGTGCTGACTACATGGAATAGAACCCTCTTGGTGCTTGGTGTTTTGATGTATTTGAAGCAATGTATCCTGGGACTTATCTTCCTTGTTATTTATGTCTTGGTATCGTTCATTAAAATGAATTAACCCCCTATAGTAAACAAGCCATCTGCTGCTACGTTCTCCCACCAGGGCCTAATGGAAAGCTGCCAGCTTTTTCTCTGCAAACCAAACTTCCCGACTTGGCAGGGCTTCAAGTTAGGCGTCAAAGGTAGAGTGCAAGTTTTTAAAATATAATTGATGCCTAGTAAATTGGAAGACTAAAAAAAAGCCTTCAGTGCTGTTTTGTGAGTGAAAAAGTAAATATGTATGATTCTTGACGCTTAACGGTAGACATGCAATTAGAACCAGATAAAAAACAAGACAGACATGAAAGTGTACACACAATTCTCTCTTCAGTGGCGAACATACCACCATGCAGCTGCATCGGGGCCCGAAGGTTCTGGGGGCCCTTGCTGGCCAATTAATAATGAGGGCAATCTGAACTGTTGTCCGGACTTCCAGGTTCCAGGAGGGCCCTGGCCAGATTGCCCTCATCACATGCAGCATACCAGGCAGGGAGCGATCCCGCAGCTACGCACAGTGCAGGCAGTGGAACGCAGGAGTCTGTCCTCTATTCCCTGCCAGTCACTTTCTCTGTGACACAGGCGAACGCACCTTGATGATGTCAATAGGCTGCACGTGGCTGTGTTATTTGCCCTCCAGCAGCATTCATATCTGTATATCAAAATGCCCTGCCTATCCAGCCCTGTGTAATGCTTTTCACTAAAATTAATGCTTAGAAAAAGGATTTATAAACTGCACTGTTTCTATGCTAAGTAGGGCCTTGACTAGTTGATGGGGGCGTTGTTTCCATAATCTAGTCAGCCTCTCCATGTGATCACACCCCTGTGGGCATAATAACATGATTTCCACAAGACAGCATCACTACCCGCCCCTGGAAATTGTGCGCAGCTGTGCTCACTCACGATGAGCATCATCTGAAGCAGAAGCTGTTCTTCTGATCAAGTGCAGTGCGCCTCTCCGAAGCTGAGACGTGTACACCCGACTTCAGATGAGATTCAATGGGAGTGAACACTGCACTGAACACAAGGGTATGCGCTGCTACGCTCTGTTATCTGCCAATACACAGACACTCAGGGCCAATTCACTGATGTCACTGGCGTTGACCACTGCACGCTGCTGCTCTCTGTTATCTGCCAATGCACTCATTCATTCACTACTATATTTACTAAAAAAAATGCTGAATGCGTCCTTCTGCCCAAGCAGAACAGTTTGGCCAGCGCGTGCACAGTGCTATGTTCACGTAGTAGTTCAATTCTTCAATAAAATGGAGCTGGAGTCAGCACATGTGTATACCGCCAACTCTGGTATCATTTTATTGAAGACACTGTCTTTGTGAATGTTACCGGTCACTAGTTTGTTTTAGATGATATTTGCAGACACAGTGTCTTCAATAAAATAGCACCTGAGTTGGCAGTATGCACTCACTCCAGACCCATTTTAGTGAAGGATTCAACTACCGTACAACGTAAACTTAGCAATGCGCACACCCTGGCCATAGGGATGATAAGGACAGCCGTGGCGCAAAATCTATATAAAGGGGAAGAAAGCAGCCACAGGAGGAATATGTAAAAAAAGACCCAACCCACAAAGTTCTGCTCAATGCTAAAACATCAACATCCGGGTGTAGAACAGGTTCAATAGCTAGTTTCACATCAATATATCATATTTGTGTATAACATTAGAACATGACAAAGATATGATGATTAATATGATGTTTGGTTAAAATATATTCATTCTTATGGTTGTATTGCTATTCTGATATATTTTTTTTTAACTTTGTATCTGAACATCAGATATTTTTAATTACACTTTTTTATTGGTTGTCATATAACCAGGTGTGTTACCTATAGATGTATATAAAGGTCACCACTATTTTTTAGCACTTAGACCAGGACTATGGCAACTTTGTCGAAATGCATCAGTTTTTGATCAGTGGATTGAATTGAAGAGTTTTCAATAAAGAGAACCTTTTATTATGGAAAGCCTTTCCCGGGAGGAGATTCTTGGATTTGCATTGCCCTCTTGGAAGCCTGGACCTGGGCAACTGCGTGCGAATCTCTTCCATTTGGTGAGCTGACTCCCTTTTGTCTTTCCTTGAGTTATTTAGTCTAGATCAGTGGTGGTGAACCTTTATTCTGCCCAGGCCCATTTGGAGATTTATAAAATCACAAAATTATCAACTGCTAGATTTGGTCAAACAGTTAATTAACTCATTCCAAATGTGATGGCAGGAACTGCTTCTTTTTGGGGAGGCATATGATAATAGGTAGTCTGGATGTTGTTGCTGCTAATAAATGCTGTAAATATATCACAAAAGAGACACTTTGCTGCATTCACCAAAGGAAGGAGTGGAATTGGAGCATAGAGCGCACTAACTCCCCCCACAAAGAATGTCCTGATGTTTGCATTGGCCAGCATCAAGATGTATGTGTTGAGCTGCAGCAGCGTTCAGAAGTGAGCGTGCAGCAGCGTTCAGTAGAGAACGCTGCATGCACATACGCAGAGTCTATGGAAAGAATTAAAGCACTGGCAGGAACACGGACCTGGTGCCTCAAGCAGTGAAGCCCCCAGAGAAACTGCCCGGGGGCTGGACCAAATGACAAGGTAATAATAATAATAATAATAATTTTATTCACTTATATAGCGCTATTAATTCCACAGCGCTTTACATACATTGGCAACACTGTCCCCATTGGGGCTCACAATCTAGAGTCCCGATCTGTATGTCTTTGGAATGTGGGAGGAAACCGGACAACCCGGAGGAAACCCACGCAAACACGGGGAGAACATACAAACTCCTTGCAGATCTTGTCCTTGGTGGGATTTGAACCCAGGACCCCAGCGCTGCAAGACTGCAGTGCTAACCATTGAGCCACCGTGCCGCCCAAGATCAAATAGTATTTCTAGAGTGGCAGACTCCCTTTAATGCTGGATTACAAAAAGTGGCGTACTGCACAGCCATTATGGGGCTCATGAGTCGGGGGTCCGGTGCTAGCGCTGACTACAGATGAGAGAACCCGAGGTTTGGTGTTTGGACCGAACACAGACTTTACAAAAATAAAAAAATAAAACAGGAGTTCAAGTTCGGAGTTCAGGTGCTTTACGTATGCAAACCACTCAAAAAAAGGTAAAAACCCTGCCCCCAGAAGTGGTCTTTTTATGGCTGGGCTGCATATGGGCGGAGACCCAAAATGTCCAATTAGTGACACTTCCATTGGGGTTCAGGTCGAGTCCGGGTCCCAAACCAAACGTTTTCAAAAAGTCCGGCTGCACCCGCTGAACAGAACTTCCACGAGTTCTCACATCTCTAGCGCCGATCCCAGTCCACCCTTTCCGCTCAGCATCACACATCCATCTGCATTGGCATCGTTGATGCTGATACAGTTGAAAGCAATGATGAAAGAGGGATTGCTCCACTGTCCGCTACGTCCTATATCTCCCACTGCTTTGGAGATCTGACAGCTCAGTGCAACACGCACGATGATGTCACTTATCACGCCAGCTGTGTGCAGAGCAGTGAAGACACAACTTCAGAAAGCTCCCTGCTGAGACCAATGCAGCAGATGACTGAGGAGAGGTGAGTATTTTTTTAAATCAGTGAGTACATTGTGGCCATAATACTACATGAGTGACTATGGGCTGTGCATTATACTATATGGATAATTATGGGCTATGCATTATACTATATGAAGAGCTATGGGCTGTGCATTATACTATATGAAGAACTAAGGGCTGGGCATTATACTACATGAAGGAATATGTGCTGTAATTATACTATATGGAGGACTATGCATTATAATATAAGAGGACTACGGATAGTGCATATTATTATATGGAGGACTATGTGGGGCCCAGTATACAGTATGGAGGACTATGGGGGATGTATTATACTATATTGAAGGCTATGTCAAGGCTATTATTTTATTTTGAGGACAATTTGGAGGCCATTATACTATTTGGAGAGCTATGTAGAAGCCAAATAGATATAATTATATATAATATTATATATATATAATGCATAGAAGCAATTATACAGTGTGAAGGATTGTGTGGGGTCCATCATATTGTGCAGTGGGCTGTGTGGGGTGCCATGAAACTGTTTGGAGGGTTTGTGGGAGCCTTTAAACAGCGTGGAGTGATATGGACGCCATTATACTGTATGTAGGCTCATTATACTGCATGAAGAGCTGTCTGGGGGATCACAGTTGGGGATCTTACTAAGTCTGAGTCACCATTCTTTGCTAGGGTAGTTGAGGGTAGGTACAGTAGGGTCATCATAGTGTGTGTGGAGCATACAGTGGAGGAATTCACTGTGTATGGGTGCAATGAAAGGGGAAACTAGGGGCTTCAATAGGAGAAAAACTACTTTAAAAGGGCTGAACAGTTTTGAGATATGCTATTATGTGACCCAGACTAATACTACTATTTTTTTTTTTTTGGGGGGGGGGAGGGCAATCAGAACTTCTGAAATGGGGCGCCAACATTTCTATATGCGCCCCTAATTACAGAATTGTTATCTTCTGCACGAATACACCTGTCTTTCAGGTTCCTGCTTGATGGGGGTGACGTGTTCTAGCAGACTGACAGTTCGGACCAGCAGCTTCATAGAGATGCTTGTCCCATACTATGCACTATGTGATGTTGCAAAGGCAGCTTTGCCTCTGTAGCACATGACTGCCATCAGTTGGTATTCACCCTCCCCAGGTCCAGTGTATGCTGTCTGTTGCTGCTCCGGTCTCTGTATACTGGATAAACCAGCTATGTCATGTCTACAGTGCACAGCACCACTGCAGCACATCATTGAGCTCGATGGCACAAGATGCTGAGCTTAGTTACTGGGTAGAACAGTAATATACTCTGTGGCATCATATCACAGTTCCAGCAGTGGAAAGCTGGTGCTGGACCTGGAAAGAGTAAATACCTCTGATTTTATTGCTTTAAATCAGCATAAACCTTTAAAAGGACACAAACCTAAAAGTGTAAAACCTATTTTAGTAGAGATTTTTTAGGCATGAATAAAAACATCAAACGTCAGTGACGTGCAGGGAAATTACAGGGCAACCTGCCCACTTCCCTTGAAAATAAAAAATGAAAAAAAAATTATATCCCTATTGAAGCCCCTTCGTGTTCTCACCAGCAATACACCTTTTCTGGCCATGTAAGAGTACAATGCCCCCAAAATCCCTCTCCCCTGACACACTGTGAAGAAAAGGGGCCTCCACGGTAAATCCCCTCTCCTTCACAGTTTCACTAAACAGTGTAGCACCTGTCAATATGACACACCAGAAAATTAGGGCCTCCACTCAGTATGGGAGCCCTCTACTTATTATGAGACTACCACTCAGCATGGGAGACCCCCACTAAGTATGGGACTCCCCACTGCCTTCTACTCATCATGATGGCCCCACAACCCTCTAATCAGTATGGGGGCTCTCAGTCGAAATGGGGGCCCTTACAGTCACTCATAGCTCCTCACAAAGTATTATGGCACCTACCAGCCTCCCACTCAGTATTATGACCCTCCCCATCTAACCCTCTCAGTATCATGTCCCCCACCAGCGACATATTTTCTCTTTTATCTCATTGGGGGACACAGAACCATGAAATAGTCTGCTGCCACCTTGAGTTTGAAACTATTATTGCTTCTAAATAAACTTGGCTCCTCCCCGGCAGACTATACCTCGCCTGCCGGAGTCAGGCCTGCTCAGTTTCTTGTAGTGTCAGTTGGAGGCAATGTCTGTCTCAGACCTATCTTAGATTAGGCATTAACCATTTTTTTCTTTGTGTTTTTCAAATGGATATCTCTGGGTAACAGATTGTAATCGTGCACTCTGTTTCATTAAGGTAGTAACAGAGAGTACAGGCTGTAATTGTTCAGTCCATATCCTCTCACATCAGTGGGGCTGGACCAATGTACCTTGACACTGTTGGTAGTCTGGTACTGGGACATCAGTCTGTAAGTCAACTAGCTCTTGCCTGCCGCCCCACATAGCGCACATGTACATGGAGCAGAAATTAAAGAGGTCCAGTTCTACAGGACAGGTAAGAATAACCCTGTCATAAGCCACACCTCCCCTTCCTCTATTCCGTTCTTTGGGGTGGCAGTCACCAATGTACGTCTCTGAGGGAGAGAAGGGGACAGTCCTTGTGCAGGGGATAAGTGCTGCTGATGGCTGTTCTACTTGCCCATCTGAGCTCTATTTGACCTTAGCTGGTCATCTCGGTGCACTGCAAGGCTACCTGTATTTCAGCGGCCATCTCTCTCTGTGGTGGGGTGTAGCAGGTCAACCATTGTTGGTGCTATTCCTACTGGCAGACTGCAAGCCATGTGTCCATCTGGAGTGTCCCAGCCAATAATCGGGTGTAACCTTTTCAGCCAGTCTGAATCGGTCTTTCAGCCAATCAGCGTTGATGTGTCTCACCTCGCTGGGCTCTGCTCCTTCCACTTTTGTCTTTCAGTACGGCACTTCTTAAATGGTGTGGTTGCACTTTGGCATCTTCCTCCTCGTAGGATAGCAGGCTCACAGAGGGATCATATTCCTGCAACGTGGATGCCTTACTCATTTCCACCTCTACCTCTTCTGCCCAGACTTCTCAAAAAGATCGGGGCAGAGGAGGTTCCAGTCGTTTGCATTGCTCCAAACTTGCCCCGGAGGGCCTGGTATTTGGATGTTGTCAATCTCCTGGCGGACATCTAATGCTTGGTCAGGAAGTTGAAACAAGGCTTTAAGGCGAAGGGGTTAAAAACAAGTTATTATAAAAACTAGTATTTATGATCTGCTAAACCTGACCATACACAAGCAATAGCCATTGGGAAAACTTATTTGGCCTTTATTGTTCGGTAGTATTAGTAACTAAAATGGGGCTGTGAAAACATCTACTAGCCAGTAAATTTTAGCTTGAATTGCCAACCCCCCAAAAGAAGGGAATTTTGTTACTTACCGTAAATTCCTTTTCTTCTAGCTCCTATTGGGAGACCCAGACGATTGGGTGTATAGCACTGCCCTCCGGAGGCCACACAAAGCACTACACCAAAAAGTGTAAGGCCCCTCCCCTTCTGGCTATACACCCCCAGTGGGATCACTGGCTCACCAGTTTTAGTGCAAAAGCAAGAAGGAGGAAAGCCAATAACTGGTTTAAACAAATTCACTCCGAAGTAACGTCGGAGAACTGAAAACCGTTCAACATGAACAACATGTGTACCCGAAAAACAACCAAAAATCCCGAAGGACAACAGGGCGGGTGCTGGGTCTCCCAATAGGAGCTAGAAGAAAAGGAATTTACGGTAAGTAACAAAATTCCCTTCTTCTTCGGCGCTCCATTGGGAGACCCAGACGATTGGGACGTCCAAAAGCTGTCCCTGGGTGGGTAAAGAAATACCTCATGTTAGAGCTGCAAAGACAGCCCTCCCCTACGGGGAGGCAACTGCCGCCTGCAGGACTCTTCTACCTAGGCTGGCGTCCGCCGAAGCATAGGTATGCACCTGATAATGTTTGGTGAAAGTGTGCAGACTCGACCAGGTAGCTGCCTGGCACACCTGTTGAGCCGTAGCCTGGTGTCGTAATGCCCAGGACGCACCCACGGCTCTGGTAGAATGGGCCTTCAGCCCTGATGGAAACGGAAGCCCAGCAGAACGGTAGGCTTCAAGAATTGGTTCTTTGATCCATCGAGCCAGGGTGGCCTTGGAAGCCTGCGACCCTTTGCGCTTACCAGCGACAAGGACAAAGAGTGCATCCGAGCGGCGCAGGGGCGCCGTGCGGGAAATGTAGATTCTGAGTGCTCTCACCAGATCCAACAAATGTAGATCCTTTTCATACCGATGAACTGCATGCGGATAAAAGGAAGGCAAGGAGATATCCTGATTAAGGTGAAAAGATGATACCACCTTAGGGAGAAACTCCTGAATGGGGCGAAGCACCACCTTGTCCTGGTGGAACACCAGGAAAGGAGCTTTGCATGACAGCGCTGCTAGTTCAGACACTCTCCGAAGAGACGTGACCGCTACCAGAAAAACCACTTTCTGTGAGAGTCGAGAAAGTGACACATCCCTCAGGGGCTCGAAAGGCGGCTTCTGGAGAGCAACAAGGACCTTGTTTAGATCCCACGGATCTAACGGCCGCCTGTACGGAGGTACGATATGACACACCCCCTGCAAGAACGTGCGCACCTTAGAAAGTCGCGCTAGACGCTTCTGAAAAAACACGGATAGTGCTGAAACTTGCCCTTTAAGGGAGCCGAGCGACAAGCCCTTTTCCAACCCAGATTGCAGGAAGGAAAGAAAGACAGGTAACGCGAATGGCCAGGGGGATACTCCTTGTGCAGAGCACCAGGATAAGAAAATCTTCCACGTTCTGTGGTAGAATCTTAGCAGAAGTGGACTTCCTAGCCTGTCTCATGGTGGCCACGACCCCTTGGGGTAATCCTGAAGACGCTAGGATCCAGGACTCAATGGCCACACAGTCAGGTTCAGGGCCGCAGAATTCCGATGGAAAAACGGCCCTTGGGACAGTAAGTCTGGACGGTCTGGTAGTGCCCACGGTTGGCCTACCGTGAGATGCCACAGATCCGGGTACCACGACCTCCTCGGCCAGTCTGGGGCGACGAGTATGACGCGGCCGCAATCGGATCTGATCTTGCGTAACACTCTGGGCAGGAGTGCCAGAGGTGGAAACACATAAGGGAGCCGGAACTGCGACCAATCTTGCACTAAGGCGTCTGCCGCCAGAGCTCTTTGATCGCGAGACCGCGCTATGAAGGTCGGGACCTTGTTGTTGTGCCGAGACGCCATTAGGTCGACGTCCGGCACCCCCCAGCGGCGGCAGATTTCCTGAAACACGTCCGGGTGAAGGGACCATTCCCCTGCGTCCATGCCCTGGCGACTGAGGAAGTCTGCTTCCCAGTTTTCTACGCCCGGGATGTGAACTGCTGATATGGTGGATGCTCTTTCCTCCACCCACATCAGAATCCGCCGGACTTCCTGGAAGGCTTGCCGACTGCGTGTCCCTCCTTGGTGGTTGATGTATGCCACCGCTGTGGAGTTGTCCGACTGAATTCGGATTTGCTTTCCTTCCAGCCACTGCTGGAAGGCCAATAGGGCAAGATACACTGCCCTGATTTCCAGAACATTGATCTGAAGTGTGGACTCCTGCTGAGTCCACGTCCCTTGAGCCCTGTGGTGGAGAAAAACTGCTCCCCACCCTGACAGACTCGCGTCTGTCGTGACCACTGCCCAGGATGGGGGCAGGAACGATCTTCCCTGTGATAATGAGGTGGGAAGAAGCCACCATTGCAGAGAGTCCTTGGCCGTCTGAGAAAGGGAGACCTTCCTGTCTAGGGAAGTCGTCTTCCCGTCCCATTGGCGGAGAATGTCCCATTGAAGTGGGCGCAGATGAAACTGCGCGAACGGGACTGCCTCCATTGCTGCCACCATCTTCCCTAGGAAGTGCATGAGGCGCCTTAAGGGGTGCGACTGACCCTGAAGGAGAGACTGCACCCCTGTCTGTAGAGACCGCTGCTTGTCCAGCGGAAGCTTCACTATCGCTGAGAGAGTATGAAACTCCATGCCAAGATATGTTAGTGATTGAGTCGGTGCCAGGTTTGACTTTGAAAAGTTGATGATCCACCCGAAAGTCTGGAGAGTCTCCAGCGCAACATTCAGGCTGTGTTGGCATGCCTCTTGAGAGGGTGCTTTGACAAGTAGATCGTCCAAGTAAGGGATCACCGAGTGTCCCTGAGAATGCAAGACTGCTACCACTGCCGCCATGACCTTGGTGAAAACCCGTGGTGCTGTCGCCAGACCAAATGGCAGAGCTACGAACTGGAGATGTTCGTCTCCTATCACGAAACGTAGAAAACGTTGGTGCTCTGTAGCAATCGGCACGTGGAGATAAGCATCTTTGATGTCTATTGATGCAAGGAAATCTCCTTGAGACATTGAGGCAATGACGGATCGGAGGGATTCCATCGGGAACCGCCTGGCGTTCACATGCTTGTTGAGCAGCTTTAGGTCCAGAACAGGACGGAACGAGCCGTCCTTTTTTGGAACCACGAAAAGATTGGAGTAAAAACCTTGCCCTTGTTCCTGCAGAGGAACAGGGATCACCACTCCTTCTGCTTTTAGTGAGCACACCGCCTGCAGAAGGGCATCTGCTCGGTCGGGATGTGGGGAGGTTCTGAAGAACCGAGGCGGAGGACGAGAACTGAATTCTATCCTGTACCCGTGAGACAAAATGTCTGCTACCCACCGGTCTTTGACCTGTGGCAGCCAAATGTCGCAAAAGCGGGAGAGCCTGCCACCGACCGAGGATGCGGAGGGATGAGGCCGAAAGTCATGAGGCAGCCGCCTTGGAAGCGGTTCCTCCGGTTGCTTTCTTGGGGCGTGACTGAGCCCGCCAGGAATCTGAGCTCCTTTGCTCCTTCTGAGTCCCTTTGGACGAGGAGAATTGGGTCTTGCTGGAGCCTCGAAAGGACCGAAACCTCGACTGCCACTTCCTCTGTTGAGGTTTGCTGGATCTGGGCTGGGGTAAGGAGGAGTCCTTACCCTTGGATTGCTTAATGATTTCAGCCAATTGTTCACCAAACAGTCTATCCACAGATAGCGGCAAGCTGGTTAAACATTTTTTGGAAGCAGAATCCGCTTTCCATTCCTTTAACCACAAGGCTCTGCGCAAGACAACAGAGTTGGCAGACGCAATTGAGGTACGGCTTGTAGAGTCCAGGACAGCGTTGATAGCGTAAGTCGCAAACGCAGACATTTGCGAGGTTAGGAACGCTACTCGCGGCACTGCTGGACATATGATAGAGTCCACCTGTGCCAGACCAGCTGAAATAGCTTGGAGTGCCCACACGGCCGCGAATGCTGGAGCAAACGACGCGCCAATAGCTTCATAGACAGACTTTAACCAAAGGTCCATCTGTCTGTCATTGGCATCTTTAAGTGAAGCCCCATCTTCCACTGCAACTATGGATCTAGCTGCCAGCCTGGAGATTGGGGGGTCCACCTTTGGACACTGGGTCCAGCGTTTGACCACGTCAGGGGGAAAGGGATAACGTGTATCCTTAAGACGTTTGGAGAAACGCTTGTCTGGGTAAGCATGGTGTTTCTGGACTGATTCTCTGAAGTCAGCGTGGTCCAGAAAAGTACTCAGTTTAGGCTTGGGATACCTGAAATGGAACTTCTCCTGCTGTGCAGCTGCCTCCTCTGCAGAAGGGGCAGGGGGAGAAATTTCCAATAGACTATTGATGGCCGCTATAAGGTCATTTACCATGGCGTCACCATCAGGAGTATCCAGATTGAGAGCGGTTTCAGGATTAGACTCCTGATCACCCTCCTCTGTCTCATCATGTAGAGACTCTTCTCGCTGAGACCCTGATCCGCGTGATGACGTGGGGGGTCTCTCCCAGCGAGGACGCTTAGGCTGCCTGGGACTGTCATCTGAATCAGAGCCGTCAGGCTGAGATGCCTGGGACCCCCTTGAAGCACTGATTAACTCCAACTGAGGGGGACCGGGGAACATTGACGCAGCAGTGTCCATGGACTGAGTAACTGGCCTGGCCTGCAAGGTCTCTAGGATTTTTGTCATAGTGACAGACATCCTGTCCGCAAAAACAGCAAACTCTGTCCCCGTCACCGGGACAGGGTTCACCGGCGACTCTGCCTGGGCCACTACCACCATAGGCTCCGGCTGACGAAGTGGCACCGGGACCGAACATTGCACACAATGGGGGTCATTATAACCTGCCGGTAGATTAGCCCCACAAGCGGCACAAGCAGCGTTCACAGCCCGTGTCTTGGCACCCTTGCGTTTTGCAGATGACATGTTGTCGTCTCCTCAGAGCAATAGGGGTATACAGCCAAGAAGCAACTTTACAGTGCAATATATATCGATATATCTGGTACAGGAAAAAGTACACTAAATAACACTGTGGCACTAGTGGGGCCAGCACGAATGTGCTGCTTACCGCCCGCTTAACGCGGGTGTGTGGTCGCCAGAAATCCCTTGTCTGGGTCTCCCAGAGCCTGTGTCCGTTCCCCAGCCAGACTGCATGCAGGAATGGCTGCCGGCGTCTCTGTGGAGGGGGGGCGGGCCCTGGGTGTGCTCAGACAAAAAGCGGGAAACCTGCGTCCCACTGTGCTCAGTGAGAGGGCTGGAGCATGTAAATAAGGCTCCAGCCCTCGGCGCTGACGATTGCACAACGCCTGTCCCCTTCCCTGATTGACAGGGAGGGGGCGGGAACGAAGCGGAGCTAGGCCGCAAAAGCCGGGGACTAGATTTATAAGCGCCGCCGTCGTAAAAGCACGGTCGGCGCTAAGTCCCCGGCGCACTACAAGTCCCAGCCGCGCCGCCGCTCCCGGAGCGGCCGGCGCGGTAGTTCCCCAACACATAAAGTCACTCAGCTAAGCTGCAGTGACTCAAACCCCAGCGCGCAGCGCTACTGTCCCCGGCGCACTAGCACACCCAGCAAGTCTGGAGTGTGCGCGGCCAGTCCATAGGGGGACACAGAGTACCTGAATGTTGCAGGGCCTTGTCCCTGAACGGTACCCCGGCTCCTTATCCAGCAGGTTCAATGGGTCTGTGGACGGAGCCCGGCCTCAGGGCTTGGAGGCCGGTAAGATCCCACTTCCTCAGAGCCCCTTCGGGGGATGGGGAAGGAAAACAGCATGTGGGCTCCAGCCTCCGTACCCGCAATGGGTACCTCAACCTTACAAACCGCAAGTGGGGTGAGAAGGGAGCATGCTGGGGGCCCTAGTATGGGCCCTCTTTTCTTCCATCCGATATAGTCAGCAGCTACTGCTGACTAAACAGTGGAGCTATGCGTGGATGTCTGACCTCCTTCGCACAAAGCAGAAAACTGGTGAGCCAGTGATCCCACTGGGGGTGTATAGCCAGAAGGGGAGGGGCCTTACACTTTTTGGTGTAGTGCTTTGTGTGGCCTCCGGAGGGCAGTGCTATACACCCAATCGTCTGGGTCTCTCAATGGAGCGCCGAAGAAAATTGCATCAAATTGGGAAATGAGACAATGCTACACCAATGTTATGTATGTGTCTGGAGAGCTGAAAGGCTATTACAATGAGTGTTTTATGACATTTATGCTACATAAATGTGTGATAGATATGGGTACAATACCTATCCATCATATGCCTCTTTTAATAGCGCCATAAACTTCAATGGGGACATCTGAAATCAGCCAGTCAAAAAGCAATCAAACCTTGCTCAACTGTTTGTGGACTTCTACAGAAATTAATGAACAGGATCACATACCGTGGCCCCCTTTCCTACCACAGCATCCACTAGAAAAAAATGGAGTCCGCACTGATAAGAAGGGAATAGTCCTTTAAAATATACCGTATTTTTCAGATTATAAGACGCACCCTGGTTTTAGAGAAGGAAAATAAAATTTTAAGCAAAAAATGTGGTCATGACCTGCTGCTGACACTGTGATGGGGATAATGTAAATGGGGATAAAGGTACCCCACCCTGGTAATGATAGATATATATATATATATATATATATATATATATATATCCCTCATCCTGGAATAGCCCCATCTTGCTATATACTGCCATCCTGGTATGTACTACTCCCATCCTGCTATATACCTCATCCTGGTATATGGCCGCATCATGCTATATACCCCATCCTGGCATATGGCCGCATACTGCTATATACCCCCATCCTGGTATGTGCTCCCATCCTGCTATATACCCCCATCCTGCTATATATGCCATCATCCTGCTCAAATGCCATCATCCTGCTCATATGCCATCATCCTGCTCATATGCCCCCATCCTGCTATGTGTCCTACATCCTGTGGCACACACAAAATCAATAAATAAATAAACATTTATACTCACCTTTCCTCGCTCCACACAGCATTGCTCCTCCTCTCGTCTGTGCCAACAGCGCTGTGTGGAGCCGGCCACGATCCCTGCAGCATCGCGATTTCCTCCTGTCTGTGCCTCCTGTCTGTGACATCATCGCTGTGAGCACCGCTAGTCTCCACACAGCGCGGCCGACAGACAGGAGGAGATTGCGGTGCTGCAGGGGACCGGTGAGTGTACCGATTCACTGCACCCCACGCTGATGATGATGTGCGGGGGGCAGTGAATACAGCCGCACATGATCACTCCAGGCTGTAGTTGCCAGGGGTGATCATGCGGGCTTGCTGTTTAGTATGCGCGCACCCCCCACCCATCATTCCGCCCATCATCCCGCCCACCTGTCAGCGCCGGCTTCAGCGCTGAGAGATGGGCGGGAGGATGGGCGTGCATATGTAATGAGCCGAGCCCACGTGGTCACGGCAGGCGCTGCTGCAGCCTGCTCGTGCCCCCGATGACCCACTCCACCGCAGCACCCTCAAAACTGTGGACTAAGTAGTGAAATCTCAAACATTGCACTGTAAATGTAGAGACATTGTAAAATATAATATACAAACTGTTTCATCAAACTTACGTGTTGGAACCAAGGAAAGATTCTGCCCTTAGGATAGTATTGACTGTTGACAATACTAAGCAGGGTGTCAAGCACCATAGCAAACCATGCATTGGTCGGCAAAATATCAGGTCCAACCTGCAAGTAGAAAATAACAAAAATTCACAGAATATAACAAATGTACACACACACACATATATACATATATAAAACTCTTCCTAGAATATTATCCATGTACAAAAGAAGATAGTCTTATCACAAAATAATGATTTTATACAATATTTTAGGGTATGTTTGCACCGGGTGGAATTGCAGATAGACGAACACAAGCTACAGCATAAAAACTTCATGTGAGCATGTCCTGAGCCAATTTCTTCATAACCTCCTATTGCACTGTTGACCACAATGTACGGTAACCAGGGTTATTGGGAGATGGTAGGCTATAGGCTATATTAGGCGCTATCGGCAATGGAGAACATGGAAGCTAACAGCAGCTCTTTTAGCTAAGCATTGCCTTCTAAACCATCCTCTACCTAAAGATGTAGATAACCAGCAAAATGCGAGCAACTATTTTCTCTGTCAGACTTCAACAAGACTTTGTGCTTCAGAAGCTTATTATGTAGACTAGTGCGTTTATGAAGAACACTGATTTTTGTTTTTTTGTACATCTACCAAACATTTACAACAGATGTGTGCTTTTAGGAGCAATGCCCACGACATACAACATTGATGTTGCCTGTAGAAAAAACAAAAAAGCCAGCACTAAATGTTCACTAAAGCACTAAAATTTCCAACTGTACTTATTATAAACTAGAAGGTGGCCCGATTCTACGCATCGGGTATTCTAGAATTTACGTATTGTGTAGTTCATGTATGATTTTTGTTATATATATATATATATATATATATATATATATATATATATATATATATGTTGTGTGTAGTTACCAAGTGTTTGTGTAGGCGCTGTACATGTTCTGGGTGTTGTCTGGGTGTGACGGGGGTGAGAGCGGTGTTGTATGTGTGTTGCGTTGTTTGTGGAGCGCTGTGTGTCTGTAGCATTGTGTGTTGCGCGGTTTGTGTGTGTGTGTGGTGTGTTTTGGGGGGAGGTATGTTTTGTGCAATGTGTGTGTTGTGCGGTATGTGCGTATATTTGTGTGTGCCGCGGTGTTTGTGTGTTGGGTGTTGTGTGTGTGCAGCGTTGTCTGTGTGTGTAGGTGTCTGTGTAGGGCAGTTGTTTGTGGTTCCCAGTGTGTGTGTGTGTGTGTGTGGTGTGTTGTGCACTTCCCATCGTGCTCCATCCCCCATGCAGCGCACTCCCCATCGTGCTCCATCTCCCATGCTGCGCACTTCCCATCGTGCTCCATCCGCCATGCTGCGCACTCCCAAACGTGCACCATCCGCCATGCTGCGCACTCCCAAACGTGCACCATCCGCCATGCTGCGCACTCCCAAACGTGCTCTATCCGCCATGCTGCGCACTCCCAAACGTGCTCCATCCGCCATGCTGCGCACTCCCAAACGTGCTCCATCCGCCATGCTGCGCACTCCCAAACGTGCTCCATCCGCCATGCTGCGCACTCCCAAACGTGCTCCATCCGCCATGCTGCGCACTCCCAAACGTGCTCCATCCGCCATGCTGCGCACTCCCAAACGTGCTCCATCCGCCATGCTGCGCACTCCCAAACGTGCTCCATTCCCCATGCTGCGCACTCCCAAACGTGCTCTATCCCCCATGCTGCGCACCCCCCATTGTAATCCATCCCCCATGCTGCATCAGCATCAGCCTCTCTACCCGCAGCATCAGCCTTCTGTCCCCAGCATCAGCCCCTCTCTGTCCCCAGCCTCAGCCCCTCTCTGTCCCCAGCCTCAGCCCCTCTCTGTCCCCAGCCTCAGCCCCTCTCTGTCCCCAGCCTCAGCCCCTCTCTGTCCCCAGCCTCAGCCCCTCTCTGTCCCCAGCCTCAGCCCCTCTCTGTCCCCAGCCTCAGCCCCTCTCTGTCCCCAGCCTCAGCCCCTCTCTGTCCCCAGCCTCAGCCCCTCTCTGTCCCCAGCCTCAGCCCCTCTCTGTCCCCAGCCTCAGCCCCTCTCTGTCCCCAGCCTCAGCCCCTCTCTGTCCCCAGCCTCAGCCCCTCTCTGTCCCCAGCCTCAGCCCCTCTCTGTCCCCAGCCTCAGCCCCTCTCTGTCCCCAGCCTCAGCCCCTCTCTGTCCCCAGCCTCAGCCCCTCTCTGTCCCCAGCCTCAGCCCCTCTCTGTCCCCAGCCTCAGCCCCTCTCTGTCCCCAGCCTCAGCCCCTCTCTGTCCCCAGCCTCAGCCCCTCTCTGTCCCCAGCCTCAGCCCCTCTCTGTCCCCAGCCTCAGCCCCTCTCTGTCCCCAGCCTCAGCCCCTCTCTGTCCCCAGCCTCAGCCCCTCTCTGTCCCCAGCCTCAGCCCCTCTCTGTCCCCAGCCTCAGCCCCTCTCTGTCCCCAGCCTCAGCCCCTCTCTGTCCCCAGCCTCAGCCCCTCTCTGTCCCCAGCCTCAGCCCCTCTCTGTCCCCAGCCTCAGCCCCTCTCTGTCCCCAGCCTCAGCCCCTCTCTGTCCCCAGCCTCAGCCCCTCTCTGTCCCCAGCCTCAGCCCCTCTCTGTCCCCAGCCTCAGCCCCTCTCTGTCCCCAGCCTCAGCCCCTCTCTGTCCCCAGCCTCAGCCCCTCGCATCCACTCACACACACCCGATCGCATCCACTCACACACACCCGATCGCATCCACTCACACACACCCGATCGCATCCACTCACACACACCCGATCGCATCCACTCACACACACCCGATCGCATCCACTCACACACACCCGATCGCATCCACTCACAGACACTGACGATATCGCACATACGCGCTGATACTCACAACATCCGGACATACCACATGCCTCTGGCCATGTGATCCTGCGTCAGGTCCTGGAAGATCACAACAGCACAGTATCGAGGCCGAGAAGCAAGCGATATCGCCGGATGCTGTGAGTATGTGGATGCGATGTGTGTGCGATGTGTGTGCGAGGTGTGTGCGAGGTGTGTGCGAGGTGTGTGCGAGGTGTGTGTGAGGTGTGTGTGAGGTGTGTGTGAGGTGTGTGTGAGGTGTGTGTGAGGTGTGTGTGAGGTGTGTGTGAGGTGTGTGTGAGGTGTTTGTGAGAGTGAGTGCGATCTGATGTGTGTGTGTATGCGTGTGTGTGTGCTGTTATGTTTGTGCGTGTGGAAGTCGCGCCGCTGCAGGACCTTGATTTACTGGTAACTATGCAAGCATGGTTACCAGCGCAACACGTCCCCCGCTCGCACGGGAGCCCACACCAGCATATGGCGGCGGCGTACGCTGATGTGGGCTCCCGTTGGGGAGGGGGGAAAGGGGGGGGGGGAGTACAGTACTCACCTGGGATTCGTGGCTCCGTGACCGTGTCAGTTCGGGCAATGCGGGGGGGGGGGGGCGAGAGCTAACGTCTATTGCGTGAGGGGGGCGGGGCGTGGCGTGGGCGAGTTGCCAATGCCTGCAGGGTGCCGGGGCGAGAGGCCAATCCGTGTGGGGGGGCGGGGCCATGGCGAACCCAGCGGCCAATCAGCTTTGTGTCACCGTAAGGACATGTCACGGTGACACTGTCACCGTGACACAATTTTGGAGCATGACAGACAGACAGACAGAATAAGGCAATTATATATATAGATTTGAGATTTTTGGCAAAAAATTGTAATTTCTTGAGCTACCCCGCCATGTCACGGCAAATCTCTTTGGGGCAGTCTTACGCTAAAATATTTTTATAAAATGTGCCAGACGGCCTCACATATGAATTAGTAGAACTGCTCTTAGTAGCACTCACCTGGTCTATTTCAATCCCGTATCCATGAC
Organism: Anomaloglossus baeobatrachus; assembly: GCF_048569485.1. Classification (NCBI taxonomy): domain Eukaryota; kingdom Metazoa; phylum Chordata; class Amphibia; order Anura; family Aromobatidae; genus Anomaloglossus; species Anomaloglossus baeobatrachus. The sequence goes on from NC_134353.1 coordinate 527,261,296, forward strand.
TGAGTCATGGCTGTGGGCAAGACAGGTCCAAGCAAATGCTGCATGAAGTAAATAGCCTGTGGACAGGGCCTGATGACTGAATGTAAACAGTCATCAACCCGCCAAACTCTAGACAGGTGGAATACATCCCAAATTGGGGTGCATAGGAAGGTGAGGGTCAGCCACCGACCAATTCAATGAAGAAAAAACAAAAAAGCCAGCACTAAATGTGCACTACAGCACTAAAAATTCCAACTGTACTTATTATAAATTTGGGATTTTTGGCCCTGTCCATAGGCTATTTACTTCATGCAGCATTTGCTTGGACCTGTCTCGCCCACAGCCATGACTCAGTCATGGATACGGGATTGAAATAGACCAGGTGAGTGCTACTAAGAGCAGTTCTACTAATTCATATGTGAGGCCGTCTGGCACATTTTATAAAAATATTTTAGCGTAAGACTGCCCCAAAGAGATTTGCTGTGACGTGGCGGGGTAGCTCAAGAAATTGCAATTTTTTGCCAAAAATCTCAAATCTATATATATAATTGCCTTATTCTGTCTGTCTGTCTGTCTGTCATGCTCCGAAATTGTGTCCTTACGGTGACACAAAGCTGATTGGCCGCTGGGCTCGCCATGGCCCCGCCCCCCCCACGGATTGGCCTCTCGCCCCGGCTCTCTGCAGGCCCCGCCCCCCTCACGCAATGCACGCTCGCTCTGGCCCAACTGACACGGAGCTCCGATTCCCAGGTGAGTACACACACACACATCAGATCACACTCACTCTCACACTCACCTCACAACATCCTGGGATATCGCTTGCTTCTACACCGGCTCCGTCAGGATCCCAGCAGCGCCAGACATAACCTTGCGATGCTGGGATCTTGACGGAGGCCGTGAAAGCTGGTAACCATTATACACATCGGGTAACTAAGGTCCCTTGGTTACCCGATGTGTATCATAGTTACCAGTGTACACCGGTTCCCACTCACTCTCATACACACCTCACACACACATCACATCGCATCCACACATCAAGGTCCTGCAGCGGCGGAAAATACACACACGCACACACAACAGCACACACAGACACACACACAAATCAGATCACACTCACTCTCACACACACATCACATCGCATCCACATACTCACAACATCCTGGGATATCGCTTGCTTCTCGGCGGCGATACTGTGCTGTGAGCTTCCAGGACCTGCCGGGGGATCACATGGCCAGAAGCATGTGATATCTCCGGATGTTGTGAGTATGAGCGCGTATGTGCAATATCGTCAGTGTGTGTGTGTGTGAGTGTATGCGATCGAGTGTGTGTGAGTGTATGCGATCGGGTGTGTGTGAGTGTGTGTGAGTGTATGCAATCGGATCTGTGAGTGTCGGCAGAGGAGCATGGCGTGCTGGAGGAGGCTGGGAGGAGAGAGGCTGATCCTGGGGAAGGCTGGGATGGGGAGGCTGATGCTGGAGACGGAGAGGCTGATGCTGGAGACAGAGGCTGATGCTGGAGACAGAGAGGCTGATGCTGGAGACAGAGAGGCTGATGCTGGAGACAGAGAGGCTGATGCTGGAGACAGAGAGGCTGATGCTGGAGACAGAGAGGCTGATGCTGGAGACAGAGAGGCTGATGCTGGAGACAGAGAGGCTGATGCTGGAGACAGAGAGGCTGATGCTGGGGACAGAGAGGCTGATGCTGGGGACAGAGAGGCTGATGCTGGGGACAGAGAGGCTGATGCTGGGGACAGAGAGGCTGATGCTGGGGACAGAGAGGCTGATGCTGGGGACAGAGAGGCTGATGCTGGGAGGAGAGAGGCTGATGCTGGAGACAGAGAGGCTGATGCTGGAGACAGAGAGGCTGATGCTGGAGACAGAGAGGCTGATGCTGGAGACAGAGAGGCTGATGCTGGAGACAGAGAGGCTGATGCTGGAGACAGAGAGGCTGATGCTGGAGACAGAGAGGCTGATGCTGGAGACAGAGAGGCTGATGCTGGAGACAGAGAGGCTGATGCTGGGGACAGAGAGGCTGATGCTGGGGACAGAGAGGCTGATGCTGCGGGTAGAGAGGCTGATGCTGGCGCAGCATGGCGGATGGAGCACGTTTGGGAGTGCGCAGCATGGGGGATGCAGCACGATGGGGAGTGCGGAGCATGGCGGATGGAGCACGTTTGGGAGTGCGCAGCATGGCGGATGGACCACGTTTGGGAGTGCGCAGCATGGCGGATGGAGCACGTTTGGGAGTGCGCAGCATGGCGGATGGAGCACGTTTGGGAGTGCGCAGCATGGCGGATGGAGCACGTTTGGGAGTGCGCAGCATGGCGGATGGAGCACGTTTGGGAGTGCGCAGCATGGCGGATGGAGCACGTTTGGGAATGCGCAGCATGGCGGATGGAGCACGTTTGGGAGTGCGCAGCATGGGGGATGCAGCACGATGGGGAGTGCGGAGTATGGCGGATGGAGCACGTTTGGGAGTGCGCAGCATGGCGGATGGACCACGTTTGGAAGTGCGCAGAATGGCGGATGGAGCACGTTTGGGAGTGCGCAGCATGGGAGATGGAGCACGATGGGGAGTGCGCAGCATGGCGGATGGAGCACGATGGGGAGTGCGCAGCATGGGGGATGGAGCACGATGGGGAGTGCGCAGCATGGCGGATGGAGCACGATGGGGAGTGCGCAGCATGGCGGATGGAGCACGTTTGGGAGTGCGCAGCATGGCGAATGGAGCACGTTTGGGAGTGCGCAGCATGGCGAATGGAGCACGTTTGGGAGTGCGCAGGATGGGAGATGGAGCACGATGGGGGTGCGCAGCATAGGGGATGGAGCACGTTTAGGAGTGCGCAGCATGGCGGATGGAGCACGTTTGGGAGTGTGCAGCATGGGGGATGCAGCACGACGGGGAGTGCGGAGTATGGCGGATGGAGCACGTTTGGGAGTGCGCAGCATGGCGGATGGACCACGTTTGGGAGTGCGCAGCATGGCGGATGGAGCACGTTTGGGAGTGCGCAGCATGGGAGATGGAGCACGATGGGGGGTGCGCAGCATAGGGGATGGAGCACGATGGGGAGTGCGCTGCATGGGGGATGGAGCACGATGGGGAGTGCGGAGTATGGCGGATGGAGCACGTTTGGGAGTGCGCAGCATGGCGGATGGAGCACGTTTGGGAGTGCGCAGCATGGCGGATGGAGCACGTTTGGGAGTGCGCAGCATGGGGGATGGAGCACGATAGGGAGTGCGCAGCATGGCGGATGGAGCACGTTTGGGAGTGCGCAGCATGGCTGATGGAGCACGTTTGGGAGCGCGCAGCATGGGGGATGCAGCACGATGGGGAGTGCGGAGTATGGCGGATGGAGCACGTTTGGGAGTGCGCAGCATGGCGGATGGACCACGTTTGGGAGTGCGCAGCATGGCGGATGGAGCACGTTTGGGAGTGCGCAGCATGGGAGATGGAGCACGATGGGGGGTGCGCAGCATAGGGGATGGAGCACGATGGGGAGTGCGCTGCATGGGGGATGGAGCACGATGGGGAGTGCGGAGTATGGCGGATGGAGCACGTTTGGGAGTGCGCAGCATGGCGGATGGAGCACGTTTGGGAGTGCGCAGCATGGGAGATGGAGCACGATGGGGGGTGCGCAGCATAGGGGATGGAGCACGATGGGGAGTGCGCTGCATGGGGGATGGAGCACGATGGGGAGTGCGGAGTATGGCGGATGGAGCACGTTTGGGAGTGCGCAGCATGGCGGATGGAGCACATTTGGGAGTGCGCAGGATGGGAGATGGAGCACGATGGGAGGTGCGCAGCATGGGGGATGGAGCACGATGGGGAGTGCGCTGCATGGGGGATGGAGCACGATGGGAAGTGCACACCTCCCCCCAACACACACGCGCGCGCGCACTGCACAACACACCACACACACACACTGGGAACCACAAACAACTGCCCTACACAGACACCCACACACACAGACAACGCTGCACACACAAATATACGCACATACCGCACAACACACACATTGCACAAAACATACCTCCCCCCAAAACACACCACACACACACAAACCGCGCAACACACACACAACGCTACAGACACACAGCGCTCCACAAACAACGCAACACACAAACAACACCGCTCTCACCCCCCATCACACCCAGACAACATCCAGAACATGTACAGCGCCCTACACAAACACTTGGTAACTACACACAACAACATCTATATATTATATATATATATATATATATATATATATATATATATATATATAACAAAGATCATACATGAACTACACAATACGTAAATTCTAGAATACCCGATGCGTAGAATCGGGCCACCTTCTAGTTTATAATAAGTACAGTTGGACTTTTTAGTGCTGTAGTGCACATTTAGTGCTGTTTTTTTTGTTTTTTCTTCATTGATGTCGCCTGTGTTATACAGCCAGCACCCGAAAGTAACTGCTGCATTTGGAGTTAGCTTCGATCGCAGCAATTTAATGTCTTAGATGGTACTGTCAATCATGACAGCAGCATTTAAGAAGTTAAGAACGAAGGTTTTATGCATCCAACGCATTTTCTGGATGTAGATGGGTTCTCATGGCAGCTGGGGGCCTACTGAAAGTCCCTAGTTGTGCTATATTACTGCATCGATGAAGCCCAGCCTGTGGTTAGGGTTCCCCACAGGAGATTGCCCATTTTAGTACACAATGCAAAGCTTTATGGCCGCAGGATGCCAATTATTCCATTCTGATGACAAGTTAAATGGTGGTATTTGTTAGTACCTGTGCTTCACACAAGTGCCTATAGTCCTGTACAACGGCAATAACATGTACTGTGTATACCAGAGCTTTGAAGATAGCTGGTAAAGTCATTTCAGCTGGTTGTGAAGCTGATATTTTGCCATGTATTAACAAACGCACCTACTTTCACTTATATTTAGAAATATGAAACGCTGCTGTAATGATGTTGCATATATTTTTGGCAGTGAAAGACTAGCAAATACACAAATTAAAATGCAAAAAGAAAATAATATATATATTTTTTGTATTTATTTTTTTAAAAAAAAGATACATACTGTATATAGAAAAACAAAAAAATAAACATTTTAACTACCCCCTCTTTCCTCAAATGCAAATAGCAAAAAAACCTAAAAAAAAAACTACTTTAAGAAAATCGATATATTTGGTATCGCTTCTTGTGTAATTGTCTGAATAAATAAAACATAAAATATTTATCCCATAGAGTGAATGCTGACAGAGGCAAAAATCAAAATGGCAAAATCATTGTTTCTTTGCTATTTCACATCCCGCAAAAAAATAATAATGAAAAGATACCAGAAAGTTGTTGGATCACAAAATAATGCTAATAAAAACTACAGTCTTCACTGCAAAAATAACAAGCTGTTATACAGCTCTACTTATCAACTCCCAAAAAAATCGAAGTTATGGTTCATTGAATACTGCCTTTTTTATAGTGACACCGAAAAAAAGAAAAAAAAAAAAAGCTATATATGATAAATTTGAGATCTCCAGAATCATAGATCTAATCAGTGCAATAAAGTTCAGTTAATTTAAAGAAAAAATGTAAAAAAAACCCCCCCATAAACATTGAAATACCAGGTTTTTCTTCAAATTCATTCCACTTTGATTTTTTTCTATAATACATACATAATATATCTATATCTATATCTATATCATATCGTCTGGCAAAATTGGATTCAAAACTACAACTTGTTCAGCATAATAATAGACCCCATATGACCTAATCAATAAAAAAAGTAAAAATAAAAGTTATAAATCGTGAAAGTCAAGGCACAAAAAATTAAAGTGAAGCAAACCATATAGCTTTTTCAGGGTCCCTTTAAGATTCCATGAAGCTTTATAAATGCCTATCTAATTCATGTGCTTTATACAACACCAAACACGTATGGGACATTTTTATTACTAACATTACGGCTCTGGGGTATAAAGATTTCTGTATTTATATTTTTAATTAACTGCAGCATGTAATGACTTTTATTGCAAAACAGTAAAGCACGTTATGAAAAAAAATAAATTACAGCTATACAAGCAAAAGTGTAATTTTATTATACCGCATGCTGGCAACTCATACTGGGGAATACATTTCATCTTCAGGTGGCCTTCTACTAACATATTCAGCACACAAGAAGATCTCCCAGCCTAACAAGTGTCGAGGTTAGGGCTTTTCAGGCGTCAGTTTTTCTTTTATGAGTTCTATACGTGTCTTTCACAGATTTGACTGGTACCCATTATAGTCTATGGGGTAGTTCACATCTCCAATTTTTTTCCTTGGAGAGAGTGGTCCACACAAAAGCACTAAGACATGTCCAACATTTATCAGCGTGTCAGATCATGCAAGTCTATGGATCTGTGAAAAAAAAATGGATAACACTCGGATGCCGTCCAAGTGCGGTCTGCTTTTTATGGAAAAACTGATGAAACAATGACCAAAACGCTTATGGCAAAAACTAACACTTACCAAAACTATAGCGGGCTTTACACAGCGATGTCGCTGGTGAAAGCACCCGCCCCCGTCGGTTGTGCATCACAGGCAAATTGCTGCCCGTGGCGCACAACATCGCTTACACCTGTCACACATACTTACCTGCCTAGCAACGTCGCTGTGGCCGGCGAACCGCCTCCTTTCTAAGGGGGCGGTTCGTTCGGCATCACAGCGGCGTCACTAAGCGGCCGCCCAATAGAAGTGGAGGGGCGAAGATGAGCGGGCTGAACATCACGCCCACCTCCTTCCTTCCTCATTGCCGGCGGCCGCAGGTACGAGGTTGTTCCACGTTGCTGCGGTGTCACACATAGCGATGTGTGCTGCCGCAGGAACGTCTAACAACCTGCGTCCTGCAGCAATGATAATCGGGATTACAACGACTGGACAACGATATGTTGAGTGTTTTTGATAGCTACCGGTCGTTCCTGCGGTGTCACATGCAACGGCAACGCTAACGAGGCCGGATGTGCGTCACGAATTCCATGACTCCAACGACATCTCGTTATCAATGACGTTGCGTGTAAAGCCCGCTTATGATCAAAAACACTGATGAACCGTGGCAAGTTTTTTGAAGATGAGAATAATCACCGACGTCTAAATGAGCCCTTAAGGAGATAAACAAATGGAACTACTCATAATTACACAGAAAGAGACACACCTCGGGGGCACCTTCAGTTTCAGAAGGAAGGCTGCTTTCATATTTAGACACAGCGGTTGCTAATCCGGTAAGTGCCAAGAGAGCGTTCCCTTTCACCACAGGGCTATCTCTGCAAAGAGACAAACAGCAACATTAAGACATAGGATTGCTATACGTTTTAGTAGACTTCTGCCTTCCTAGTCACACAGGACTTTATTATAGACTCTTATCTTATAGACACTCATTGAAATCTGTATTCCAAGATCAATAAAACAGAACTGAGAAAACTAAATCTAAAAGTATAGGACGTTGGTGTTTCTACACGTAATCTGAGCATGCTCAGTTAATAAAAATGGAATACGTCGCCGGATTCCGTCATTTGATAGATTACGACAGATCCTGTGCCCATAGGCTTCCATTATATCAAACGACGTACGGCAACGGTTCTGTCGCTGTCCGTTTTTTCGACGTAGACAAAAATCGTTACTTTGTCCTTTGTCTCCGTACGGCAAACAATTTTCGACAGATTTGTTGTACGACGGATGAAACGTGAGGCCATCCGTCACAATCCGTCGCTAATACAAGTCTATGAAGAAAAATGAATCCAGCATCAGTCGCCGGATCCGTTTTTTTTCAAAATTCGATGAATTGTGACTGATGGCAAAAAACTGATGGGCGAAAGGGGCCTAAATGTTCCACTCCGAGCTGCTGAGCTCACTAATTAGTTACCACTATGTCAACATGACTTCAGTGCTGCAGCCAATAAAAGACACTGGTGGAGACTCAATGGTGGCCTTGGAATGGTGAAAGTGAACAAGCCTTTACAATAGCCAGGCTGAACCTGCTCATTTCGGCCGAACCGACTGACCATCTAATGGTCTCCAGATGATACAATTTTGTTCTTAAGGGAGAAAAGCCACCACCCAAAATGTTTAGCAACAACTTACTTCCCTCTCTCTATGTACAGGACATGGACACTCAGCTAAGCCTGAGAAGGGGACATCAGAAGGAATAGCTGACAGACAGGAGTGGGACCACCTAATGCTTGTCATAGATATGAGATATGCATATTCACAATATTGGCAGATCCAGTGAAATTTGTGGAGATCTGCTAAAAATTCTGATGCTTGTGCTACTAAAGTCAGCTGAATCCAAATTTTATAGAGAACTTGTCATTCAAAGACTGTCATTCAAAGCAGTGACATGTCAGTCAAACCTTGGAGACTAGCAGGGGACAGGGGAACACAGACAGGGAGAAGACCCAATATACAGTCCGGCCCCTATGTACCAAAATCTAATCAGCAGAAAACATCAATTGGTGATTAAAGAAGCAGCATCTTTTCTTAAGTCTTTTTGTTGCACCATTCCTCTGCTATTCCTTCTAAACATTTGTGCCGAAATTAACAACTGTCTTTAGTCAGTTAGTGCAGACTATATCAGCTGCATAAGGACAAAGTCGTATAAGCAAGAGAAAAAACAAAATTCAAAGGAAAATTGATATTGGAAACTTGTATAAATTGAATTTAGCTAAGAATAATATTTGTTTTATTGGAATATCCCTTTACCATACTTTTCATGAACCTATGTTGTAGCTTCCAAACCTTACCAATGGTGTCCTCCATTGCTAACCTTACCAGTAACTACATTTTCTTAGATAATTATATGACAAACATTGGTTAGTGATAAAAGAAAATCTTTTATAGCCAGACTTAAGGTCCAGTCACACATAACGAGATCGTGAACGAGATCGCTACTACGTCACACTTTCTGGATCGTTTATGAGTCGTTGTTGAAATCGCATGTTGGGTGTCACACATAACGAGTTTATGAACGAGCATGCGTCCCGTATAACGATCTTTGAAATCGCTGGGACCCTGTCACACAGCTACTATGTTAACGATTCCAATCCCATTAGGGGCGTAGTAAAATGCAGTGAGTCACGTAGGCGTGCATTTGTGTCGCCTTTTCCGCTTTCATTGGCGGCCAATACTGCGTTCTGATTGGGCGGCCGGGCGGGCGTCGCCTTTTCCACCCCCTCCGCTCTGATTGATAAGGACCCTGTCACACAGCTACTATGTTAACGATTCCAATCCCATTATGCAGTGAGTCACGTAGGCGTGCATTTGCGTCGCCTTTTCCATACCCTCCTCCGCTTTCTTTGGCGGCCAATACTGCGTTCTGATTGGGCGGCCGGGCGGGCGTCGCCTTTTCCACCCCCTCCGCTCTGATTGATAAGGACCCTGTCACACAGCTACTATGTTAACGATTCCAATCCCATTATGCAGTGAGTCACGTAGGCGTGCATTTGCGTCGCCTTTTCCATACCCCCCTCCGCTTTCATTGGCGGCCAATACTGCGTTCTGATTGGGCATGCAGGGGGCGTATCTAGCGGTTAAATTTTGGATCGCGTCCACCCTTTGTCACTTCTTTTGCGCTTTGCTTTGAGATAGAACCTGCGTCTCCACCCTGATTCCTTCGTCCATTGTACCCGGTCGCTTTGTTGGTGTGTTTTTCGGATCGAAGCCGCAGTTGCACCTGGAGTATCCTTGCAGTGCTGTCGAGTGTCGGTGAGATCGTATTTGCGATTCCGCTTGGATTCTACATTGATATACACTTCTTTGAAAAGGTAGGTCTTTTTTCTTGTTGGGGGGGTGGGCTTTTTTTTGAATAATGTTCTTGCTGTTAAGATATATGTTAATATTTATTATGTGAGTTGATTGCTGTTAGATATATGTTAATAGTTATTATGTGAGTTAAAGTTGCTGGCTTTTATCTGTGCGTGTATAATGCCTTTTAAAGAGGGGTCTCTCCATAGTGCTGTTTGTAATGTGTCCTATCCTAGCATTGCTGGCTCTTTTGTCTCTCATTAAATAAAATATAGAAATGTGGCACTCCTTCTATAGTCGCTGGTGCTTGGATAGGGTCCCACCCCAGATCAAAAAATGAAAAAAATCCAGCACTCAAAGCATTTAACTGAAATTGTTTTATATTTTATTCATGGATCTCTGTAATTATTAAAGCCGTTTCCGTCATCCGACCTTCATCAGTTTACGCATAAAAGGTTCTGTAGAAATATATGAAAAAGCTGGACCAGAGGAAAAAGCTGCCCGTCCCGGTCTGCAGTCAATGTCACATACTGTCTACAGAACCTTTTCTGTGTAAACTGATGAAGGTCGGATGACCAAAACGTCTTTAATAATTACACAGATCCATGAATAAAATATAAAACAATTTCAGTTGAATGCTTTGAGTGCTGGATTTTTTTCATCTTTTGTCTCTCAGCTACAGCCGCCATTTTGTGTTTCTGCCACACATAGGGGCGGCCATTTTAGTCTCTGCCACACCATAACCAAAAATTGTGATCGGTTTATTGCAACTTCTTTTATGTTTACATATAAATTTTTCATTCTTTATTTCAGATGGCTTATTATAACAAAGAAGACTTTGTGCGTGAGCTGTTGGATTTGTATCAATCACTGCCCTGCTTGTGGAGAATCAAATCCACAGAATATTCAGACAGAATAAAAAAACAAGCCGCCTATGCCCAACTGGTGGATCTTTTTAAAAAACACAGTGGAGGCGAGGCGGTGGATGTCAAAGTAGTAAAAAAGAAGATCCAAGGCTTGAGGACTGTATATAAGAAAGAAGCAAATAAGGTGGACAAATCAAAAAAGTCAGGGGCCGGCACTGACCAGGTATATGTTTCTCCCTTGTGGTATTTCAATCTCCTGGAATTCACAAGGGACCAGGAGCTACCACGAATGATGGAAAGCTCCTACCAAAGAAACGTAGACCTGGAAGCAGACATTGAAAACGATGACATCCCGATCGATGACAACACCTCCGCTGTTGTAGATGTAAGTACCTTATTTGCTTCACGTTACATAGTATTCAAACTTTTTATGTACATGCCATTGAGGAACACAAAATAGTAACTTATTGTTGCCATGATTTATTGTGCAGTTTGGAAATGTTATCCCTTCCAGTTCAGATAAGTACACTCCAATACAATTTTGTCACACTTTAATTAAATTTACTAACTATTAATGTATGACTTTTAATTAACATTTATTTTTCTGTTCCCGCAGAACCCTCAGACAGATATGGTGAGGCCCCAATTGAATGAGAACCCCACCACATCGAGCGAGCCTATTGTGGAGGATAATGAGGCACCTGCACCCTCTGGTGAAATGCGGCGAAGACAGTTACGCAAAAAGAAGGCCAACACCCCTGTGACATCGGCTGAATTTTATTCTTTGGCAACCCAACTGCTATCACAGCCAAAAAGCACCCCAGTCGATAGCTTTGCCGCATTTGCATCGGACAGACTCTGCAAATTGGATTCCACACAGAGGGAGCAAGCCGAAAGACTGATGTTGGAAGTCCTAAGAAAGGCAGGCCGAGGAGAACTGGATGACAATGACACGATATGCAAGAAGAACCAGTCCCATGATTCTAATACATGGATTCCTCGCCAGCCCCTGCAAAGTACACCGAACAGGATGCATCCACCACGCTTGCAGCTTGACCACCCCCCACAGTATCCCCCCCCACAGTATCCCCCCCCACAGTTTCCCCCCCCACATTATCCCAGGTATTCAAATGATTCATTTTTAAGCCAACTGTCATCTCCCACCCGGCCTGAATATGTCCACCAATATGAAGACGGCCACTAAATTTTGTTATTGTTGTTGTTTTGTTATTTGAAATTAATTTCAATTGATTGTTATATTTTCATTGTAATAATAAATTTATGTTGTTTCAATCTTGCTGCCTGCGTTACTTAATTCAGCATATGGTTGTGATGCCCTGGCAAAACACGGTAGTTACAGAGATTGTACCATACTCCACCCTCATTGGCATACCACCACACAACCCACACACTCATGTACAGCAAACAACCAGTAAAGCCTAGTCACCCCCCTCGTGGATAATGGGATTGGTGCATCTATACAGATGCCTACATGTAATATGATGTTTGTGAGTGGTGAGTTTGTGAGTGGTGATAGCTGTTAACTTGCTTTATGCAATGAGACATACCAAACAGCAGATATCAATTTCAAATTTTTTATAACACATGAATATGGATACAATAACAAAAAAAAAAAAACGTTAGTTGCTGCTGCCCTCCCCTTGTCCAGCCACATAACGGGCCAGCAGCGCCGCATGCCGCTCCACTCTGGCCATCAGCCTCCTGTGGGCCGACAAAATCCTTCTTTGGGAGGACATGATTTCGGCCAAAGTGGGTATGCCTATGGAGGGAATGGTAAAATTAATAAATCATAATTTTTATTTCTGCTTATTATTACAAAGTAGGAGATTCATGACTTACGGTTATCCCCCTCGTCCGATACAGACTCACTTATGGAGCCTGGACTAGCATCTATGATAACAAAAAACACTTTATAGTACTCAACAGCTTTTTGTTTTGTACTTTATATGGCGTTAATGTTATATTAAAAAATTACCGGGGGGCGATCCGGCCGGTGGCCCCTGTGGGTGGTGGTACTCCTCCTCCTCCTCCTCCTCCTCTGGTGGCTGTAGATCCACCGGGGGCTCGGGCACATGCTCTCCCTCCTCTGCGGCCCCTTGCTCCTCTGGGGGTTCTTAAGAAAATATAAAGTTTAATGTGGTTGCGTTATGATACATATAGGACTGTGGGGGGTACATTGAAATATATGGCGGACTACGTAGCCTACCTTATACAAGGACTATGGGGGTGAATTTGAACACATTGTGGAATATGTGGTGCAGTATAATATATGGAGAACTCTGGGGTGAATGAAACTTCATGGAGAACTCTAGGAAATTCATTACAGTTCATGGAGGACTATGGGATGCATTCTAATATCTGAAGGGTTATGTGGAACCCTTTATACTATATGGAAGGCTATGTGGGGGCCAATATTGTATTTGGAGAACTAGATATGAGGGGGTACAAAAATACAAGCAGGAGATGGAATTTTTTTGTGCTGAGGGAAAAAGACCCACTACCCACAGCACCCGGCTTTGCCATGCTCTCTCTGATATGGGAAAAGCTGGGTGGTGAGGGAATGATGTTTTGCCAAGCATGGCGAAGCTGGGTGCCAAGGACAAGAGGTATATCAGAACATATGAAAACTGTGTGCTGATAGAGGGTTGTCAGTTCATGGGAAATATATATATATATATATATATATATATATATATATATATATATATATATATATATATATATATATATATATATATAATAAATATATATACATTAAAATATATATATTTATTATTTAAATATTATCTGTATATATTTATTTTTATAATTATATATATATAATTAATATATTATATATTTTTATAATTATATATATATATAATTAATATATGATATATTTTTATAATTATATATAGATATATATTATGTATATTTTTTTTTTATTATTATATATATCTAAATATATTTTTCGAATTGTATCTATATATCTATATATATATATATATATATATATATTTTATATGTTTTATATATATATATATAATCTATCGATCTATAAAATAGATTATATATATATAATTTTAATTAAGTAAAAGGATATATATATCCTAAATATATACATTTAAATCAATATATTTATTACTTATTATATATGTATATTTTCTTATATTTATATTTATATATAATTAATATGAATTATATATATATTTAATTTAAAAATATATGTATAGACTTATATATATATGATATATATATATATATTATTTATATATGTATTATATATTTATATATTTATTTTTAGAATAAATATATATATATACATATATATATATATATAGATATATATATATATATATATATATATATATATATATATATATATATATATATATATATATATATATATATATAAAAATAAATAGATATATATTTAAGAACACCATTATACGTTGCCAAGGCACACTCATCTGCGCCTACCTTGGTTTTGTAACTCTGCTTGTATGGCAGAGATCCGGGCACTGGAGCGGTACCGCAGATCCGCTAATTTTTTTCGGATCTGGGCGCAGGTGCGCTCCAAATGAAATCTCCTCCTCAACCCACGTTGGATCCTGCGCAATACCGCTTTCTTATGGAGAAGTGGATGCTCTTGCGCCTCACGGCAATCATAATCGCGAGCATCCACTTCTCTAATTAGGTACCGGACCTCCGCCTCTCCCCAAGCTGTTGCCCTCCTGCGTGCCGCCATTGTTCGCTGGTGTGTCTACGTAGCAAACGCAGTTGCGTCACCCGCGGTAACGCCTCTTCACATCTGATTCGACCGATAGCGTCACGTGAACGCTAGCTCCAATCAGATTGGGGTGGACGTTGTTGATCCTGCTCCAGCCAATGGCCGCCGTCGGCCATGGCGGGATTGTTGATTTGTGAAATATTACAATGCTATGTTTGAAGGTGAAAGTGCGACGCACTTTTAACAAATCAGAATGATCTTTGCTGCAGAAATGAGATCGCGCCATGACGCAAATGCTGTGTCAAGGGGTCGTGGTATCACACACTGCGAGCGCACATACAATTATAAGAAATCGAAAAAGAGATGTCGTTTGAAGGTTTCGGGGACGCACAAACGTCCCCGTTTAAAAACCCCAAATGAAAATATATAAGGCTTCATATTCATAATTTGGGGCCTCCGGGGGTGATGTAACGGCAGCAATGGTGGTACTGCTCCCCACAGTAGCCCTTAATAGTGAATGAATGACAAACAAATCTTGTGGAAAGTTAAAACAACTGTTTATTAAAGTAATCATTTTGCAAAAATGACATTTTATTATAAATGTGATGAACATAACAATACAAGTAACCATATATTTTAAAATTAGTATAAATGTGATGAACATAATACAAGTAACCATATATTTTTTAAAATTAAGAAGGGAAGTTTCTAAAACCAATCAATACAAGAAAATAAAACTCAGCATAATAAATGTGCTCAATACAAGTTTATCTAATGCTGCCACGTAATTGCACCAGGACCATTAAAATATTGGCAGTACTTTTCTCGACAGGCCTTCGCATCATCGGTATTTCTGCCGGGCGCCAATGGTTGAAGTCCTGCGATTGCGGGATCTTCAGAATGCCATTCGCCAAGCACCACTTCGCCATTTAAGTCATCAGAGTCTACAAAGCCTGTTGGACAGTACGTAATAGCATCTCGCCGTCGAAGAAAGTTGTGAAGGGCGCAACAGGCCAAAACAACTGCGTCTATTGATGGTAGACTCAGGTTAATTGGTGTGTGGAAAACGCGGAAGCGATTTGCCATTATCCCAAAGGCATTTTCCACAACCCTGCGTGCCCTTGATAATCTATAATTGAACCTTTGTCTTTCCGCCGTTAGACTTTTCTGTGGGAATGGTTTCATGAGATTGGGATGAAGTGGGAAGGCTTCATCGCCCACAAATACAAAGTTAAGGTTTGCGGTAGTGTCAGAGTTGGGGGGCAAATGCAGTTCACCATTTTGCAAACGTTCACCAAAGCCTGTGTGTTCTAAAACCCCACCGTCAGAAACCCGGCCATTCATGCCAACATCAACAGCAATAAATTCGTAATTGGCATTCACAAGGGCCATTAGGATGATGCTGAAATAGCCCTTATAGTTATAAAAATAGGAGCCGCTGTTCAGTGGTTGAGTGATCCGCACATGTTTCCCGTCCAAAGCACCACCACAGTTTGGGAACTGCCAAAGGTGTTCAAAATCGGTGGCAATCTTCTGCCATTCCTCCACAGTTTTGGGGAACTCAATGTAGTTACGCAGACTGTGGAAAATTGCTCTACATGTCTCCGGAATAAGAATGCTGAGCAGGGACCTTGAAATTGCAGAAGAAAAATGTAAGTCTTGCAGGGAGCGTCCGGTGGCCAGGAAACGCAGCGTGACTGCCAATCTTTCATCTGCCGGGATGGCAGCACGCATCGCTGTATTCTTGCGCTGAATAATTGGCGTAACTCTTTCGAGTAAAAGGCTAAATGATTCTTCTGACATCCGCAGAAAATTGCGGAAATCCTGAGGATTATTTTCCTGGAGCTCTCTTAGCAGTTGCATGTGGGAGTATTTGTACCTCTTCTGCAGCCACTCTCTGGTCCACATGCGGCGCTTTCGTTTGGAACGCCTCTGTTCCACTTCACGTAGCCGACCGGCCTCAAACATCAATGCAGCACCCAGCACAACACGCTGCATGTCGTTCATGTTGTCCACACTGCAAAAAAACATGTAAAGATGAGAAAAGTTGCTATAAACCAATCACATTTTTTGGGGGGTGTAAAAGAGACACTAAAATGGCCGCCCCCATAGAAGTGCACCACTTCTAACTGTGTCAGAGAAACAAATGGCGGCTGTAACTGTGTCAGAGAAACAAAATGGCGGCTGTAACTGTGTCAGAGAAACAAAATGGCGGCTGTAACTGTGTCAGAGAAACAAAATGGCGGCTGTAACTGTGTCAGAGAAACAAAATGGCGGCTGTAACTGTGTCAGAGAAACAAAATGGCGGCTGTAACTGTGTCAGAGAAACAAAATGGCGGCTGTAACTGTGTCAGAGAAACAAAATGGCGGCTGTATCAGAGAGACAAAATAACCAGCAATACTACATAAGGACACATAAAAGGACGATGGACGCACAAAAGGACATATGTGTACAGATAACAACCAACCACTTTGATGATCCGCAAAAATAATTACTATCTATAAACACAAATACTTTCCATACTATAACAAAAACATGGAACAAGTAACATAGACTTTACGAAAATGACTTACCACGTCCAGAAAATGCAGCCGTCTATGCTATCTATTAATAATCGCAGTTTCGATCCTCCCAGCGACACGCTCGGGAACGAATGAGGGATATACAAGTGCAGATGCGGCTTTGATCCGAAAACCAAGCAAGCGGGAACAAAGCACGAATGAATCTGTAATACAGCGACACGCTCGGGAATGAATGAGGGAAGATGCAGCTTTGATCCGAAAACCAAGCAAGCGGGAACAAAGCACGAATGAATCTGGGTGTAGTCACCGGTTTGCTCCTAGAAGACTCAAAAGGGAACAAAGCATGAAGTGATACCCAATCAGAGCGCAATAGTGTTCTCATTGCTAACCAATCGTTGCAGAGAGGGGGCGCGGAAATGGCGACGTAACTAAACACTATTGTTCTCAGCGCCAACCAATGGGCGCAGAAGGGGCGTGGAAACGGGGACGCAACAACACGCCTTCGTGCATCTCATCTAGGTCGTCAACGAAATCGTAAATAGGGTGTCAAACATACAGATTCATGCAGCCCAGCAGGACTCCAACGAGCCAAAAATGGCCCAAGCTGTTCGGCATCGATCAGCGATTTCGCAGCAGGGGGTGAATCGTTGGTACGTGTCAAACATGACGAGATCGCAATTGAAGTCGTTCTTGCGTCACAGAAACTGTGACGTAGTAACGATCTCGTTGTACGATCTCGTTATGTGTGAAGTGGCCTTTAGTCAGGCATGTCTCTGCACTAGAGAGGGATTAGAGGGTTCACTGATTTAAGCTAATGTCACCAAGAGCTTGGAGAGAGAATAAAGAGGACTCAAAGTGACCGAGGAATAAAGAAAATGGAAGGGTATTGGTGAGAATCATCCATGTCCGGGGAAAGAGTGCACACAAATAGTCAAGAGTTTAGTTAACAATTTAGAATGGTCTCTAGTGTGAAACACTTCAGTGTGATCAGTAACATAAGATCAGTGAACCTTACAGACAACATTGGTCTAGCTACAGAAGTTCCTCCTTAAGAAAGATGGATATCCCATTAAGTAAAAGCTGAAAATGCAAAGAAAGGATAAATAATCTACTAAACAAGTGTGGGAAGCATGTGGCAGAAGGTCTTAGATCCTTGTGGTGTGGTAAAGTTTAATTTTTAAAAAAATGGATGAAGTAATCAGATATTGTAACTTACTTGACTGCAGACCGGATGACTTCAGTAAGGGCATCTCTTACCCTGTAATATGCAACAGACAGAAAGAACACTTACTGTTGGTGTACAACGACCGGGAGAAATCCAGAACGAGACAGTTTTATTAGATTTGGCTATAAAAATCACAGGTCATTACAATTCATTATCTACATAACTTAAGACCCCCATACACATTAGAATAAAGTCTGCTTAACCAGCCGATATCAGTATGTTCAGAAAACAGTTTAGTGAATATTTGGGCCTCCTAACTCTCCTCCGACACATGAACCCATGAGGGTAGATACGTATTTGCCATGTCCAATTTCGAACCGTTGATCCTTTTGTTCTCCAAGAGATAAGCCACCGACAGGGAAATCTGGCAGAGGCTCTCTCTTAGAGAATACAAGAGCGAGCGCTCCTTGTACATGGGAGAATTGGGCAAGATAGCTGCTGGCTGATTAATTCCAACAGCCATCTAATGTGTATGGGGCACCTTACACAACTAGTTGCTTGTTACAACTTGTTCCATTCATGCACTGTTCAATGATTTAAATGATTTGGATACTTTTGAGGGCTTTTTTGTTTTCATAAACCAGATGTAAAAAGCTGTACACTTAGAAAAAAAGAAGGGCGATAGAGAAAGGGGGTGAGAAATATACGTACAAGCGAGTGTGGGGAGAGGGCAAGACAAATTCAGAGAAAGGGGATAGAGACAGAGAAGGGGGGCTATAATGAGATAGAGAAAAGGAAGGGAAGAAAGAAAGAAATAGAGGGGAGAACAACAGTGAAGGAGACAGATAAATAGATAATGATTCAGATAGAGTGATAGAGAGGGCGAGAAAGAGAAATGGGGGAAGAGGGAACGGTAGCTGGAGAAATGGGAAGGGGGTAGGGGTAAATGAAAACGTTATTTCTCTCTAAGAGGGGAATAAAGATAGAAAATGAAAGTATGATAGAAAAAAAAGGAGAAAGAAAGAGAGGAGGGAGTTAGGGCTCATTCGGACGACCATTCAGTTTGTCCTGGTCAGTTCCTGTTTTTTTGTGGACATACTGACCCATGCTACTACCCATGGTAATCATTAGTATTTTCCAACCCTCCAAGTGGATTCATAGTGGTATCTATATGCAGGGCCGGATTAAGGTTGGTGGGGGCCCCTGGGCAGAAAATCTGGTGGGGGCCCCATAAACGTTAACATTTTTAGCCATAACAGTAGAGCGCGAACTGTAGCATTTAGATATAAATTTAATGAACATTTATCTTCTCCTGTTCTGCCACATTCAGATTTACAGTGCTACAATACAGATACAGTCCAGGATCACTCACAGCTGTCAGTTATACACACAGTACAATACAGATACAGTCCACGATCACTCACAGCTGTCACTTATACACAGTACAATACAGACACAGTCCAGGATCACTCACAGCAGTCACTTATACACACAGTACAATACAGATACAGTTCAGGATAACTCACAGCTGTCACCCATACACACAGTACAATACAGATACAGTCCAGGATCACTCACAGCTGTCAGTTATACACACAGTACAATACAGATACAGTCCACGATCACTCACAGCTGTCACTTATACACAGTACAATACAGACACAGTCCAGGATCACTCACAGCCGTCACTTATACACACAGTATAATACAGATACAGTCCAGGATCACTCACAGCCATCACTTATACACAGAAAGTAGAGTTGCTCACATATTTTTTTATTCATCCCAATGTTAAGGCAGCCAGGGCCGGCTCCAGGTTTTTGTGGTCCCCGGTTGAGTCTTAGTGGGCCCCATCCACACACAGACACGCACATACACATACAGGCATACGTACATATACATATTTGAAGACAAATTCACAAAAATACATTTAAACAGACAAATATATGCACAGTCATATACACTGACATACATGCAGACACAGACGCATTACAGGTGTTAATATGGAGAAGTCACAAGCAGCATCACTCACCTCCCCCGCTTGTTTCCGTCCAGCTCCTCCAGGACATGTGGCTGTGTTGCATGATGGCCATCACTAACATGACTGCACACCATGCACACTGACACAGCACTGCTGTATATACATCACAGGAGGGGCTAGGGCCTACAATATATACATTACAGGAGGGGACATAGATGTTACTGGAGTGGCAAACAGCTCTGGTGGCGTACACATTACTGGGATGGGTGGCTTAGCGCTCTGGGGTGCCGCACTGACTGCTCTGATTCACATATACACACACAGCTCTGCTTCACACACACACACACAGCTCTGCTACACACACACACACAGCTCTGCTACACACACAGCTCTGCTACACACACAGCTCTGCTACACACACACAGCTCTGCTACACACACACACAGCTGCTTCACACACAGACACACACACACACAGCTGCTTCACACACACAGCTCTGCTTCACACACAGCTCTGCTTCACACACAGCTCTGCTTCACACACACACACACACAGCTCTGCTTCTCCCACACACAGCTGCTTCACACACACAGCTTTGCTTCACACACACACACACACACACACACTCTGCTACACACACACACAGCTCTGCTTCACACACACACATAGCTCTGCTTCACACACACAGCTCTGCTTCACACACACAGCTCTGCTTCACACACACACAGCTCTGCTTCACACACACACAGCTCTGCTTCACACACACACACAGCTCTGCTTCACACACACACACAGCTCTGCTTCACACCACACATCTTTCTTCAGCTCTGCTTCACACACACACACACACACACACACACACACACACACACACACACACACAGCTGCTTCTCACACACACACACACACAGCTCTGCTTCACACTACACATCTTTCTTCAGCTCTGCTTCACACACACACAGCTCTGCTACACACACACACAGCTCTGCTTCACACACACACACACACAGCTCTACTTCACACACACAGCTCTGCTTCACACACACACAGCTCTACTTCACACACACAGCTCTGCTTCACACACACACAGCTCTGCTTCACACACACACAGCTCTGCTTCACACACACACAGCTCTGCTTCACACACACACAGCTCTGCTTCACACACACACAGCTCTGCTTCACACACACACACAGCTCTGCTTCACACACACACAGCTCTGCTTCACACACACACAGCTCTGCTTCACACACACACACAGCTCTGCTTCACACACACACACAGCTCTGTTTCACACACAGCTCTGCTTCACACACAGCTCTGCTTCACACACAGCTCTGCTTCACACACAGCTCTGCTTCACACTACACATCTTTCTTCAGCTCTGCTTCACACACACACAGCTCTGCTACACACACACACAGCTCTGCTTCACACACACACACACACAGCTCTACTTCACACACACACAGCTCTGCTTCACACACACACAGCTCTACTTCACACACACACAGCTCTACTTCACACACACAGCTCTGCTTCACACACACACAGCTCTGCTTCACACACACACACACACAGCTCTGCTTCACACACACACAGCTCTGCTTCACACACAGCTCTGCTTCTCACACACACAGCTCTGCTTCACACACACAGCTCTGCTTCACACACACAGCTCTGCTTCACACACACACAGCTCTGCTTCACACACACACAGCTCTGCTTCACACACACACAGCTCTGCTTCACACACACACAGCTCTGCTTCACACCACACATCTTTCTTCAGCTCTGCTTCACACACACACACACACAGATCTGCTTCACACTACACATCTTTCTTCAGCTCTGCTTCACACACACACAGCTCTGCTACACACACACACACACAGCTCTGCTTCACACACAGCTCTGCTTCACACACACACACAGCTCTGCTTCACACACACACAGCTCTGCTTCACACACACACAGCTCTGCTTCACACACACACAGCTCTGCTTCACACACACACAGCTCTGCTTCACACACACACAGCTCTGCTTCACACACACACAGCTCTGCTTCACACACACAGCTCTGCTTCACACACACAGCTCTGCTTCACACACAGCTCTGCTTCACACACACACAGCTCTGCTTCACACACACACAGCTCTGCTTCACACACACACAGCTCTGCTTCACACACACACAGCTCTGCTTCACACACACACAGCTCTGCTTCACACACACACACAGCTCTGCTTCACACACACACAGCTCTGCTTCACACACAGCTCTGCTTCACACACAGCTCTGCTTCACACACAGCTCTGCTTCACACACAGCTCTGCTTCACACACACACAGCTCTGCTTCACACCACACATCTTTCTTCAGCTGCTTCACACCACACATCTTTCTTCAGCTCTGCTTCACACACACACACAGCTCTGCTTCACACACCACACATTTTTCTTCAGCTCTGCCCTTACCTGCTCTGATGCCATCCTCCTGCTGCTCCGGTATAGGCCGCCGTCCTCCTGCTGCTGTTCCGGTGCCGCGGCCATCCTCCTGCTCCGGTGAGTCTCCTCTGCTGGCCGCGGCGCCGGTCTTCTCATCCGCGGCCGCGGCGCCGGTCTTCTCATCCGCGGCCGCGGCGCCGGTCTTCTCATCCGCGGCCGCGGCGCCGGTCTTCTCATCCACGGCCTGGGCGGCGTCCTGCTGTGACGGCCGCGGCATTGGACCCCGCAGCAGAGCAGGGAGCAGGTATACCTCTGACCCCGGAAGTACAAACTACTTCCGGGGTCAATCAGCGTCCTGCGCCCGCAGTTTGTTTTTGCGTCTTAGAGACGCAGATACAAATAAATGTAGGTGTACACACCCCCCCCCCGAAAACACAGCTGATGTATTAGACTGTCTTTACGGAGGGGGAGAGGGTGTGAAAAGAAAAAAAAAAATTCTGACGGGTGGCAAGTATGGCCCTGGTGGTGGGGGCCCCCTTGGAAGCTCTTATGGTGGGGGCCCCGGGGCTGAAGCCCCGCCTGCCCCGCCTATAATCCGGCCCTGTCTATATGTATTAAAAGAGTGGGGGTACTCTATGAATTTGGCTAATATCTGCCCTCTCATTGGGGTGGTATATGGTATGTATTTGGCGCGTGCATAATTGAGTTTATTAGTATCTACTGCTTTTTGCTACCCTGAGTGATCTTTGGCATTTCGATACGGTTAGCGCATGCGTGGTGCGTGCGCTCCAGTGTTTGAATGCCATGGTAAACTTTCAATCTTACAGGGGCGATCACGTGCTGTGCGCTGCATACGAGCTTGGCGCATAATGAGGAAGGCAGTTTCCGTAGTACTAGCATGGACGCTTCCTTGGTTACATGACGTTGTGCCGCGCATGCGCGGGATGTGCGTTCCACAAGTGGAACGCTTCCCTGGTTAGGCGACCGCACGTCGCGCATGCGCGGTATATGCGTTCCATGAGTGGAACGCGGAAGTAATACCACAGCAGGCTCATTTCAACGTCCGTGCATGCGCGGTGGGATCACCGCCAGGCGGCTTAATACGCTGTTGAATGATAGATCAGGCATGCGCGGTGGGGGACTGCAAGCACGGATCTTGGATCGATCATTAGGGCTGCATAAAAATGTGGCACCAGCGATTATATGAGGTATGAGGGGTATATAGGTTGGGGGGCCAACAGCACACAGCGTCCCACTGGCCACTAGCATGCACATGTGCACCACGAACGTGTACCGTGTGTATACACATTTGTACCATTAACGTACATTGTGTAGTATTGTCCTGCTATTGCAGGCTTTACTTTAAGTTTTTCTCCCCTGATGAACTCTCTTATCATATGGAGAGGGAAACGCGTTGGAAGGGTGTGTTTCTTATGTGGGCTAGCATTCCTGACTTGGGTGCTGCCCTTGTAAGGGCGGAAGCAATTGTTGCAGGGGCACGACAGGGGTAGGGAATTTGAATACTGAACAACCCACCCCCCCTCCAGGGTCTGGTTTGACCTGCTTCTGCCTTGGACAATCCGGTGGATTTTGATCTCATCAGGAGAAGTACTGGGTGAGATCTTTCTGGTTTTTCATGAACTGCATTGCACTTTATTATACTGTATTTTTAAATTAACGATATTAAAGGTTATATTTTAATTTTAAATCCTTGCTTTCACTTGCACTTTAATTAAGGATTTGGGCTGTACTGCTTTGCCATTGCGGCAGGATTGCTTTCTATCACATACTGACAGGACCATCTTTTCAATGTCTTTTGCGTAGGATCGGATCGCACACGGAAGCACTTCCATGTGCATCAGTTACTACAAAAAAAACACATCGGATGCCGTATGTCCGTTCCATTATTATGGAACATGTCCTATTCTGTTCCGTAATAATGGTGACGTCACAGGCCGCTCGCGATACTTCGCTTGTGAACGTGGGGGACAATGGAAATCACTGATGAGCGCTGACGTCAGGAGTACAGCGGCGTTCATCACCCAGGTAATGTACCTAGCTAACCTCTTGACGGCAGCACTCGTCATCCCCTACAGTGACCTGGCTTGACCTAATGATATCAGGTCACTGCACTGCTCTCCCAGCCAATGGGGAACATTCTGTTCTTCATTGAGTGGGACAGGGAGTATGAATCGTCGTGGGATCCCCTTATTGGATTACACTGGACCTGGATTTGTTTTTTATTTTCAATAAATTGGTGAAAGAATGTGTTGGGTAGTGTTTTTTCAAATAAAAATTTGTTTGTCGTCTATTTTTTTTTATTATTATTACTGACTGGGTTAGTGATGTCACGGCGTCTATCAGATACCTGACATCACTAAGTGATGTCAGGTATCTGATAGATGCCGTGACATCACTAACCTCTGGGCTTGATGCCAGGTGACATTACACGTCTGTTATCCATCCCATATATTACCCCGATTGCCAGCGCACTAGGGCATAAGGGATGAGCTGAATAAAGTCCCGGGACTGTTGCATCTAATGAATGCAGCAATTCCGGCTGGCTGCTGGCTGATATTTTTAGGCTGGGGAGCTTCCAAAAACGTGGGTCTCCCCTGCCTAAGAATACCAGCCAGCAGCTGTGAGGCTTTATCTTGGCTGATATCTTGGCTGTACACCGTTTTATTTTTATTTATTGTACTGTACGATATAGACCTGCCCACCGGCGGCCGTGATTGGTTGCAGTCAGACAGCTGTCACTCAGAATGGGGGCGCGTCTGATTGCAACCAATCACAGACGTCGGTGAGCAGGGAAGCAGTGAATATGAAATGAGCAAAATGAGCGTCCGGCTCGGGAAGAACAAAGAGCTGCCGCAGGAGCAGTGTGACAGCCGCGCCGGTGATCGGTGAGTATGTAGCGCTTGCTCCAACCCCTTTGCGCAGGATTCTGTTCCCCATAGACTTTATACGGGGATCAGCATCTGGTCAGATACCTTGATCTGTATGTAAATCTTCTTCCGTTTGTTTTGCGGTCTGCAAAAAAACCGTAAGTCATATGGATGTCACACAGACCGTATACGGAACAGAACGGAACGGATGTGGTTGTCACATGGATGCATCCGTGGAAAAACAGGACCTTTGTTTGCGGACCGCAAAAACGGAACAGTCGTGTGAATGTAGCCTTAGTGAGAGATACAGAAAGAGGTGCGAGGAGGGTAGAGAGATGGCAAGAGAGAGGGTGCGTTAGCTGATGGATTCAAAGTTAATTAATTCTGCAAATGGCAAAGTACTGTGATAGAAAGAAGCTGCAGAAAACAAATAAAGCAACATTTTTAATAAAACCTTATTACTAAAATGCCTTTCAGTCAAAAAAGTAAATTTTTGGTACTCACCATAAAATCTGTTTCTTGTTAGTTTTCATTGGGGGACATAAAACCCTGTGGATAGTCTGCTGCCACTGATTTTACACAGCAAAGAAATTAGCTCCACCCCAGCAGACTATAACCCACCTACTGGTGCCTGAAATCCTCAGTTTAGTGAGAAAGCAGTAGTAGAAGAAAAAAAAGGTAAAAGAAAAAGAACCTAAATACATGCCCGAGTTGTCACAGGGGCGGGAGCTGTGTCCCCTAAGGAAGACTAAAGAGAAACAGATTTTACAATGAACCCATAATGTGGCTGCATATGATATGTGTCCTTATGACAAATATTTGGGTGGTACAAACCAATGTGTTCTTTTTTAGTCAACTGCAAACTGTTAAACAATATACTCTTTATTAGGACTGTCAGTTGCTATCAATGTCTTTTTTACCATAGCCAAGCTGTAAATGTCTTATACTGGAGTTCTTGAGGGTCATCTTTTCCATGCTTCAGTTGCATCTCAAGCTCAGCTTGTCTGCCCTGCAAACATCAAAGAAGATAGATCCCAAAAGACTGAGAAACTGATACTTAAACGAAAATGATATATTTAGTAAACATTTTCAATGGGTTATCAGCCTTACTTTATGACTACACTTATGTGACTTTGGTTGTACCTTATCTGTGGCTTTACCTTTAGAATTTGGGGTAATATTAGTACTTACAAAGGGATAATGAAAGAATCACTTCAGAAAAAAAGTGTGTGAAAAAGAGATAATCTGAACTTTTGGTTTTGCTATACAGAAGCTTAAAATCTATGTACACGTTTGCATAGAATCTTTTATTGTTTATTTCCCAAATGCAAAGTTAAAGGGTTTTCCTGGGAGATAAAAAAACACAACTAATTCTAATGTCCTTGCCTTCAAACTATAAAGATGACATCCATAGTGCTGTTCCCCACTCTCACAGTACCTGTAATTCAGTGTGACGCTGGAGTTGCTTCTTGGTGCTCCCTCTCCCTTCTGGGACGTTACATCACAAATCACGGGGGGTGGCCTGCTCTTGGTGTTTAGTAGCTGGCAATCCCCTGATAATATCTGCTTCCCTGCTGTCTGAGCACAGGGGGCATGGCCTGCTCCTGCTGTCTAACAACAGCCAGCCCCCTGATAATACCTGCTTCCCTGTAGTCTGAAAAAAGGGGGTTGTGTCACACTCACGGCTATCAGACAGAACAGGTGCAGATATTACCAGGGGACTGGCTGTTGCTAGATACCAGGAACAGGCCATGCAACCTGTGCTCAGATGACAGGGAGGCAGATATCATCAGGAGGCTGGTTGTTACTACACACCAGGAGCAGGCCATACCCCGTTGTGTGATGTAACATCCCAGAAGAGAGGGGGAGCACCAAGGAGCAGTTACAGTGTTACACTGAATTACAGGTACTGTGAGGGTGAGGAATAGAACTATGGATCTAATCTTTATAGTTTATGAGGGCATAGCCATTAGAATAATGTTTTATCTCCCTGGAGTACCCTTTTAAGCAACTTTGAAATAGTCTCAATTAGAAATATGTTTTTACCAATTTGATGCTGTAGAGTGTCTGTAAATCATTTATCTAGCTATGAGTGCTCTGCAAACATATTACACATAGGGACTCCTAACGGCCGTCTGCTCCTCCCTCCTTTCTCCAAGTAGGACTCCAGTTTAACATATCTGCAATTCACAGTTATGACATCTGGACAAAAAGACAGGTCTCCTGACAAGAACTTGACTGCTTTGTACACTGTATGAGGCTGTTGAGCTTGGGTCAAAAGGCTCACGGCCAGTTTAAACATCGCGGTATGCTATGGTCCGCTCATTGCGGATATGTAAAGCTGACCTTAAAATTAGTGGAAAGCAATGGGAGGGTGTTTTATACAGATCTGTAGGGGACAAAAGAGAGAGTGAGTATCTCAGGAAGGGCTGATTAATGAAAGCAGTACTCTGGGATACATGAACCTCAGATAAGCCCATATTACTGGTAGAAACATTCAAGAGAAAAATCTTGAATCTTGAACTTGGATCAGCCTGCAACCTGCATATAAACATATCTAGAACTGAAGATTGCAGATAGAAACGTAGTGCAATTTTACCAACTAACAATAACCACTAAGATATTTTTACATGCAAAAAATGATTTTTGACATATCCTTTTAATAAGATTGTGTTATAAAGATAGCCTTTTATAAAAAGCAGCCTATGTAGACAAACAGACATTACCTTTTCAGCAGCCTCTTCTAAGGAAATGTGACATTAGACATCCACCACCTCATGAAGTGTCAATGCGAGCTGCTCAGACACAATGCTCTTTTCACATTTAGGACCCCCCTGCCCTTCATTTGTCACATGTGCAGTGAGTGGCATTGTGAGATAACCCCTTTAATGAAGGTACAGAGTTTTGTTTTTGCTTTTAAACAGAGATGGCCCGGATCCTGTGTTTTTCAGCCTACCTGTAGTACAGCATGGTATGTCCTTGTCATAAAGCCAAGCCAAGATTGTGGAAGCAGGATGGATCGATGCCATTCAGAGGACTGGATATTTACCTACAGAAAAAAAAAAAAAAAGAAGAGCAATACACGATCTCAATCCACGTAAAAGTGGACTTAGAACACAATAGGATTCCACCAGCCACGATTGGGGCATAAGTGGAGAGGTTTTCTTTTCTACCAATGTGTTTTACTCCGTCTAGAAATATAAGTTGGCCACAAGTGTTCTGCTTTACATTCACAATGTCTAATGGGAAACATATATGGTTATCACTACTTCATACAAATCAGGGGTGCAAAACGGGGGGCCACATGTGGTCTGTGATACTAGTTTGTGCGTCCCCCTAAATATCTGGCCATAGACATGCTTGTCTGTCTTTGTTAGCTTCTGACATGTATATTACTTGCAAGAAGGTAGCACTGTGGTGCAGTGTAAAGCAAAGATACTAGGTGCCCCTCTCTGAAGCCCCCATGTTACCAGAATTGGGATTTCCTGACCCATGTGCAGCACTCTAGAAAGTAGTTGATGACAAGTGGCCATACCTGAATAAGGCTCTCTTAAAGGGAATCTGTCACCAGATATTTGCCACCTAATCTGAGAGCAGCATAATGTAGAAGCATATATCCGGATTCTAGCGTAGTTTTGAAAAAATAAATCACTGTTTAAATCAGCAGTAGATTATCATTGGAGGACTATTTGTTGTGCTGCCAGGTAGTCCAGCATATTCATGAGTTCTGCATAACCCCACCTTCACAACCCATTGACAGCTTTCTGTGTGCACTGTATATAGGCAAAAAGCTGCCAGTCAGTGGTGTGGATGGGGATATGGAGCTCCACATTCAAATATTTCCTAGATCTTTCCTAGATCTAGATATTTCCTAGATAAAATAGTGATTGTATCAAAATGACAGCAAGCAGCTCAATAAGTGACACATTGCTGTAATCAGGGGTTCTGTCACTACATTGTGCTGCTCTTACATGGGGTAACAAAAAGCTTGTGATGGATTCCCTTTATATGTAGTTATAGGGCAAAAGTGAAACACATTTTAGCAACTTCATGAAGTACAGTAGACCGAGCAGCATTGATGGTCTCTTCCCAGGGGCACACATATCATTAGTGCAACCTGTGTAGCTGCACAGAGGCCAAGTGGTGGGGGGGGGCATTACTAACCCGAAATCAGGTGGAATTGTGCCCTATGATGAGCTATTGGACTGCAAAGGGCCCATATATTGTCCTTGCATAGGGGCCACTTCTGTCTGTATCTGCCACTGCCTCTTTCTTTCTAGAATGCAAACAGAGAAGAAGGGCACTCATTCTACGTGGGGGTCCTAGAACTGTTACTTGTGTATATCTGACAGGTAATTATAATATATAATAAATGACCCAGAATGTAATACCACTTTAGGTTTCATTGTGGCCCTTGGAGATGTAATCTGATAAAATGGACTCTGGACCAGAAAAGGTTGTGCATCCCTGATACAAATAAAACCGCACTATACTAAACCATGATCTTCCACTTTAAAAATGTCTGCTCAAAACATTACAGCCTTATTGTATTAGCTGTCGGTTAGTACAATGAAAAGTGAAAAAGAAGAGTAAAAGTCTGATCTTTTCCAGGCCTCATCATCACGGACATGAGTGTACGTGCTGATCCCATACCTCATGTATAAGGGCTGTTAACATCTGCTGGTAGCTGCGGCCCCTGCTGGCAAGAAAGCGATTGATAGGTCTGCCATCTCTGTCCCTCTGAACAGGCAGGTCATAGCACAGCAGCATGCCGGCTGGGAAAAGAGAAATAGGAAAACAATGGAGTATGCATGGAAACAACCATCCGGAGTGATTGCACATTAGGCAGGCCTAGTACGGGAAGACATCTATTGCCGCAGATATCACAGTGATACAACCTGGATATTATCAGTTTCCTTCATACACAGGGAAAGCAGCAGGATGTTTATTATGTAGGATTCATTTACTGCCAATTCCATATGTCTGCCTCAACACAATGATTGCTGCCAGCCATCCTGTGAAATAAGCAGCTTTACACTGGATTGGGTATAAATCTTCAACACATTTCATCACGATGAGATGTAAATCACAAGATATTGGGCAAGTGTGTACATATCTTGAATTAAACATTTGGCTGTACATGCTGAATCGATGGAGGAGAGGAAAATACGATGTCATATAGCTTTCTAATAACAGATCCGATCCTGGTTTATCATAGCCATATGTAAATGTACTTAGGAGGAACACCAATAACTTCTTCAGGGCAGAGAATGAAACACAAGAAATATACCGTACCTTGACTTTCTAACATCTACAAGAATATCATTCATAATAAAACAAGTACTTGTGTATTGAGCAGATAATTCCCTTTAAAAAGATAGGAAAGATGCAGACAAAAAACCCCCCAAAAACCAAACAAACAAAGAAAGGGGCAGGCTTATCAGTGTAACACTTCTGTGTGCTAATAAAGTCCTAAAATCTTAGGACTGTATAGTAAGTCACATACAAACACCTTCTAATAACATTATTTTCCTTCCAAATACTGTCGTAACAGCAATGACAAAGAGTTAAGGCCCGGTCACACACAGAGATAAATCTGCGGTAGATCTGTGGCAGATCTGTGGCAGATCTGTGGTAGATCTGTGGTAGATCTGTGGTAGATCTGTGGCAGATCTGTGGCAGATCTGTGGTTGCAGTGAAATTGTGGACAATCAGTGCCAGGTTTGTGGCTGTGTACAAATGGAACAATATGTCCATGATTTCACTGCAACCACAGATCTGCCAAAGACTTATCTCTGTGTGTGACGGGGCCTTTAGGCCTTGACTTAAAGGGAACCTGTCATCAGTTTTTTCACTATGAACTAAAAGTGTCACCTTCTGCAGCTCCTGGGCTGCATTCTATGAAGGTGCACCTTGGCCCTGACTTTCCTTGCAGACCCCGAATATAACTTTAGAAAACCTGACCGCCATGTATGCTAATGACCTGTTTGGGTTGGATAGGCATGCTCATTTTCGTCTCCTGTCCCTCCTTGTGACCTTCTTCGCCATCCGCCTTTCATGATTGACGTGATGACGCCGCCGCCGTCATCATGCACGCTGCTTGGTCAAATCTTGCGTCTGTGCAGCCATTCCCGCAGCTCGCGCAGGCGCAGTTCGCCCTCATGCGAGCCGGTGCGGTGTTTGCGCATGCGCAAGATTATGGTCAGGTATGAGGATGACGCAGGGTACGTCATGCACACTGCCGACCATAATTGCCGAGTCAGGGAACAAGGTACACCTTCATAGAATGCATTCCAGGAGCTGCAGAAGGTGACACTTTTGGTTTCATAGTGAAACAACTAATGTCAGGTTCCCTTTAAAGGGGTATTCCCATCTCCAAGATGATATCCCAATATGTAGTAGGTGTATTAATAATATTAGCCAATACCTCCAATTAGAAATGTAGGATAGTTTTCCCGATATAGCCATGTCTTTTACCTAATGCGCATGGCATTGCAACTTATGTATACATGGTCACGACCACGAGCAAATAACTAGCTAACTGTCACTATATGAGTGGACATAACCATGAATACCTAAGCTGCAATGCCCTGCACATGAGGTAAGAGACATGGCTATATCAGGAAAACTATACTACATTTCTAATTGGAGGTATTTGCTAAAATTACTATTATTACACCTTCTACATATTGGGAGCGGATCTTGGAGATGGGAACAATCCTTTAAGTGGTGAACAGACAGACGTGACTCATCTGTTTTTGTCCTTTTATTTGGGGCATGCCCAATCGAAAAGCAAAAAAAAAAAAAAATACACATGTGAAAAGATTAACATTATCATGTGATCATGCGTTAATTCAAAAATGAATTACACATGAGCAACAAAAATGGGTGTGTAAGTGAAGCCTTATATTAAAAACTGGTAAAACTTTGTGTTTAAACTTTTGAATTTAAATAGGGGTTCTCTGGAAATAGACAGATAAATAACTAAAGTGATTTATGATTTTATTTATACCTAGAATTAGTACATCACACTCATTTTAACTAAGCCGCCACCTAGTTACACTAATAGAAACCAATCCTACAGACCCTTACCTTTATGTGTAGGAAGATGTGGATACTCTACCGTAATACTGTAGATACCAGTCGTACAAAAGTAAAAAAAACGAGGCTCACAGTGCTGTCCACCCTGTCCTTCTGATCTAATATTGAAGATTACAAGGGTGCAGATATAAAAACAAATGAAGCTCATGCTGCTGTCCACCCTGTCTGTCTGATCTAATACTTGAGATATCAGGAGTGCTGAGATAAGAATAGGCTGCTCACACTGCTGTCCACCCTATTTGAACAATACTGCAGATACGAAGGGTGCCGAGGTAAAAAAAAAGGCTGCTAATACTGCTGTCCACCCTCTCTTTCTGATCCAATACTGGAGATATCAGGAGTGCTGAGGTAAGAAGAAGCTGCTCACACTGCTGTCCACCCTACTTGAACAATACTGAAGATAAGAGGAGAGCTGAGGTAAGAGAAGGCTTCTAATACTGGAGATACCAGGGGTCCGAAGATATGAAGAGGGTGATTACACTGCTATCCACTCAGTCGTTCTGATTTAAAATTGGAGATACAAAGGGTGCTGAAGTAAGAAGAAGCTGTTCATGTCTATCCACTATGTTTTTCCTCATTTAAATCTGGAGATACCAGTATTGCAATACCTCAGACTGCTCATACTACTGTACTTTTAACTTTTTGAGCTAATGCTGGATATATCAGGAGTGGTGAGATGAGAAGTGGCTGCTCACACTGCTGTCCACCATCTTTCTGAATTAAAACTTGAGATAACATGGGTGCTGAGGTAAGAAGAGATCGCTCACATGGTTGTATACTCTTTTCTAATCAAATACTAGAGAGAACAGCGGTGCAAAGGTAAGAAAAGACTGCTTACACTGCTATCCATCCTGTTTTTCTGATCCAATACTGGGGGTTCTGGTGTGAAAAGAGGCTGTGCACCCTGCTATCC
Source organism: Anomaloglossus baeobatrachus (assembly GCF_048569485.1). Taxonomy (NCBI): domain Eukaryota; kingdom Metazoa; phylum Chordata; class Amphibia; order Anura; family Aromobatidae; genus Anomaloglossus; species Anomaloglossus baeobatrachus. The sequence continues at coordinate 527,294,653 of NC_134353.1, forward strand.
ACCTAGTCTTTTAGAATGCAGAGCTGCTTTTGTAACCTGGCAATAACCTACACTACATCTATTTTCAAGCTATATCCAGATCACAGCACTGGAGCTTCCTATGGGAAGACACCGATCCTATTAACATTCTACGACAGGTTTCTGCAGGTGTAACAAGATGGTGACCATTGTAATATATTACATTGATTACCTCCCTAGAGAAATTAAATGTGAAATGCTATATAAAGTTATTTTGGAATGTACTTATAACGACATTTTCTTTATTATTATTTTTTTTCTATTTGCAGAGAAATCCTTTAATGGGAGCATGAAACTATACTACGATCCATCATTTACAAGTAATTTGTGTGAAAAGAAGCATGTTCACCTGCGAGTCCTGGTTTTAGGCCGGGCTGTTTGTTCTTCTCATACATTTTTAGCATAAAACCTGGGATTCCAGCCACGGTTTTCCCCTGATCCGATCTTATAATGCCACCTCTGAGGGCATTATGATATATACCACGTGGCATGTTGCTCATTTCCTGTTTCACCATCGAGGAAAGGAACTCTTCATATGCTGAAAGTAGAGAACATTTTATTTGATTAGTACGGAGGAGAACAGCGCTAATGCAGTGTTTTTTCTCATATTCACTTTACATTACAAGCATTAAATTACCTTGGGTACCATAAAAGCATATTTCATAGTACTGAAGGTACAGGCTCTAGTAACTATTATAACAAAGCTTCAACAGTAATAACGAGATTGAAAATCAATTAAGGAGTAAGTGTACAGATGTATAAAATTGTACCCCTTGAACTGTGTGACCTTTTAATCCCTACACAAGACGGCTATTTAGTAGTCCAGAATTAAATAAATGCAGCTTAATGTAGCCACATATGAAATGTTGTTTCCGAAAATATCAACCAAATTTACGGTTACATTAAACATTACGGTAGCTGAATAGTCATTTAAAGATTAAGGTTGTGTTGACTAAAATGTGAAATCTGAGGAAACTGAACTATTTATATACAAAGACATTGTAGTATCGTACTGGGCTGTCTTGGCAATAGCAATGTACAAAAGGGTTCAAAAGCTCAGCAGCTTAAGTAACACGTTTGGCCAAGTCTTGCTAACATTGCTGTGGTTGCCTTACAAAAAAAAAAAAAACAACAGGCAATAAATAAATAGTCTAAATCGAAATTGACATTAAAAAGGAGAAAATGGTTGATATTATTTTGATATATATGCAAATTTAATACAACATTGGCAGGGTCTTTGATTTTTGCAGATTTGGGTTCCCCTAATATGTGGCATTCATTACTTAAGGTGGCTTCACACGCTACTACATCGCTAAAGCGTTCTCGTTGGGGTCACGGAATTTGTGACGCACATCCGGCCACGTTAGCGATGTCGATGCGAGTGACACCTATTAGCGATTTTGAATCGTTGCAAAAACGTTCAAAATTGCTAATCGGTGATATGCCCCCCTATTCTCAATTATCATTGCTGCTGCTTGTACGATGTTGTTAGTGGTTCCTGCGCCAGCACACATCGCTATGTGTGACACCGCAGGAACGAGGAACCTCTCCTTACCTGCGTCCCGCCAACAATGAGGAAGGAAGGAGGTGGGCGGGATGTTCGTCCCGCTCATCTCCACCCCTCCGCTTTGATTGGGCGGCTGCTTAGTGACGTCGCTGTGACGCCGAACGAACCACCCCCTTAGAAAGGAGGCGATTCGCCGGTCACAGCGACGTCGCTATGCAGGTAAGTATGTGTGACGGGTCCGCGCGATGTTGTGCGCCACGGGCAGAGATATGCCCGTGACGCACAAACGATGGGGGCAGGTACGCACGCTAGCGATCTCGCTAGCGAGATCGCAGCGTCTAAAGCAGCCTTAAGTTCCCATAACACAGAGGATGATGCAGATTTTTAAAATCTGCAAATTTCTTATTCTATGGCAAATAAGAACTTCAGAGAGGAAGGCAAATTGAATTCTAGAAACCATTTATTGTATGTAGCAAACCTACTAGCCAATATCAACGCTTTAATGAGCCTTGCGAATTACTTGCCATAAGAAGCAAGTCAGACGTTCTAGCTGTAGACAAGTGTTTCAGGGAATTTGTCCCTCTTCAGTACAAAGCAGGGTATCAGCTATGGCAAGGTTAGAGGCAGCTGAAAAGGATCCTAAGGTGGAATGTTTCTCCTTCTGGAGAGTGTATTACTGGTGTAAGGAGACTTACGGGCCAAGCAATGCTCCTTTGGGAAACTAAATATGCAAATAGCATCTTGAAAGAGAAATAGGACTAGACGTCTAGTGTTAGCTATTGGATGTAGCAATCCTAAAACTCAATATAAAAACTGTAACAAGCCTTGCCACATGCCATAGAATAATAAGCCAAACAAGCAACTCAGTTTGCAGACACATGATGCAAGGTGTTTGCCCTTCATCAGTGCAAAAGAGGCTTGTCACGCTCATAAAGGAGAAGCTTTACCCTTTAGATATGCTGTTGCAGAAATGCTGCAGATTTTTATGCAAATTTCATCAAAATTTAAATTATAAACACATGGAAAAATTAGATCTGGACACAGACAAATGGCTACGACTTCTGGTGGGTATCCGAATTGGAGATGAGCAAGATAAAAAAAAAATAAATGATTATAAAAGCAAGGATGATCATAGATTTTTTTTGGTCATTTATACCACAGAATGTCCACATTTATGGTTCAATAAATTTTATCGAAAATGTAGATATCGCTTACCAGGTAAAAGGTGCTAATAAAGAACAATATGAAGCAATATGTGACGGCGCTGGGTGTGGACCCACTGCTTGACTCGTCGGGCTTAAGGCCACTTTACACGCTGCGACATCGCTAGCGATCACACCCGCCCCCGTCATTTGTGCGTCACGGGCAAATCGCTGCCCGTGGCGAACAATATTGCTAGGACGCGTCACACATACTTACCTTCCTAGCGACGTCGCTGTGGGCAGCGAACCTCTTTTTTAAGGGGGCGGTTCGTGCGGTGTCACAGCGACGTCAATCAGCGGGCCACCAATAGAAGTGGAGGGGCGGAGACCAGCCGCATTCACGTCACTCCCACCTCGCTGCTGGAGGACGCAGGTACGGTGTTGTTCGTAATTCCCAGGGTGTCACATGTAGCGATGTGTGCTGCCTCAGGAACGAAGAACAACCTGCGTCACAAATGAGCAACAATATTTTGAAAATGAACAGCGTGTCAACGATCAACGATTTGGTGAGTATTTCTGATAGTTAGCGGTCGCTTGTAGGTGTCACATGCAACGAAGTCGCTAACGAGGCTGGATGTGTGTCACGAATTCCGTGACCCCAACGATATCTCGTTAGCGATGTCGTTGCGTGTAAAGCGGCCTTTACACTGGAGGGGCGTAACTAACCAACTACCTGTTTTCACTAGACATGTTTGTGGAGAAAAAATCCAGCATCTCGTCCGGTTGAAGTATAAATAAAATTAACTTTATTCCATATTCTTTAAAAAAATTTCAAAAAAGGGAAATGCATAAAACGATACAAGGTACACTTTTGTAGAAGACACTTACACGTTTCTGACTACATGTCCTTACTCACAGCTATGATTTTATTTATACTTCAACTGGATGAGATGCTGGATTTTTTTCTCCACAAACATGTCTCTGGGATTGCCTGACATCCTTCCTTGCACCGCCCAGTCTTAATTGGACTCAGAAAACTACATGAAAGGAGATTAGGTGAGGTGATTAAATAAGCACTGTTTTCTACATTACAGTGCCTACAAGTAGTATTCAACCCCCTGCAGATTTAGCAGGTTTACACATTCAAAATTAACTTGGCATTGTGACATTTGGACTGTAGATCAGCCTGGAAGTGTGAAATGCACTGCAGCAAAAAAGAATGTTATTTCTTTTTTTATTTTTTTTTTTTAAATTGTGAAAAGTTTATTCAGAGGGTCATTTATTATTCAACCCCTCAAACCACAAGAATTCTGTTTGGTTCCCCTAAAGTATTAAGAAGTATTTCAGGCACAAAGAACAATGAGCTTCACATGTTTGGATTAATTATCTTTTTCCAGCCTTTTCTGACTAATTAAGACCCTCCCCAAACTTGTGAACAGCACTCATACTTGGTCAACATGGGAAAGACAAAAGGAGCATTCCAAGGCCATCAGAGACAAGATCGTGGAGGGTCACAAGGCTGGCAAGGGGTACAAAACCCTTTCCAAGAAGTTGGGCCTACCTGTCTCCACTGTTGGGAGCATAATCCGGAAGTGGACGGCTTATGGAACTACTGTTAGCCTTCCACGGCCTGGACAGCCTTTGAAAGTTTCCACCCGTGCAGAGGCCAGGCTTGTCCGAAGAGTCAAGGCTAACCCAAGGACAACAAGGAAGGAGCTCCGGGAAGATCTCATGGCAGTGGGGACATTGGTTTCAGTCAATACCATAAGTAACGTACTCCACCGCAATGATCTCCGTTCCAGACGAGCCCGTAAGGTACCTTTACCTTCAAAGTGTCATGTTAAGGCTCGTCTACAGTTTGCTCATGATCCCTTGGAGGACTCAGACAGACTGGTTCAAGGTTCTCTGGTCTGATGAGACCAAGATCGAGATCTTTGGTGCCAACCACACACGTGACGTTTGGAGACTGGATGGCACTGCATACGACCCCAAGAATACCATCCCTACAGTCAAGCATGGTGGTGGCAGCATCATGCTGTGGGGCTGTTTCTCAGCCAAGGGGCCTGGCCATCTGGTCCGCATCCAAGGAAAGATGGATAGCACGGCCTACCTGGAGATTTTAGCCAAGAACCTCCGCTCCTCCATCAAGGATTTTAAGATGGGTCGTCATTTCATCTTCCAACAAGACAACGACCCAAAGCACACAGCCAAGAAAACCAAGGCCTGGTTCAAGAGGGAAAAAATCAAGGTGTTGCAGTGGCCTAGTTAGTCTCCTGACCTTAACCCAATTGAAAGCTTGTGGAAGGAGCTCAAGATTAAAGTCCACATGAGACACCCAAAGAACCTAGATAACTTGGAGAAGATCTGCATGGAGGAGTGGGCCAAGATAACTCCAGAGACCTGTGCCGGCCTGATCAGGTCTTATAAAAGACGATTATTAGCTGTAATTGCAAACAAGGGTTATTCCACAAAATATTAAACCTAGGGGTTGAATAATAATTGACCCACACTTTTATGTTGAAAATTTATTAAAATTTAACTGCGCAACATAACTTGTTGGTTTGTAAGATTTATGCATCTGTTAATAAATCCTGCTCTTGTTTGAAGTTTGCAGGCTCTAACTTATTTGCATCTTATCAAAGCTGCTAAATCTGCAGGGGGTTGAATACTACTTGTAGGCACTGTAAAGGAATGTGCACACGTTGCGTACTAGCCCTGCAGAAATTTCTGCAGCGATCTGAAGAGCACACGTGCGCTTCAAATCGCTGCAGAAAATGTCCGTAGAAAAAAAAAAAAGCCGATTCCATGTGCTCTGCCTGCAGCTCCTGCCATAGACAGAGCAGGAGCTGCCGGCAAAGCGCACGGAAGAAGTGACATGTCACTTCTTGAACACAGCGCTTCGGGCAGCAGCCGAAGCGCTGCGCTCTAAGACGCCACGTGCGCACGGCCCCTGCACAATCTCCATAGATTATGCAGGGGACGCAGGTTGCATGCAGTTACGCTGCGCTACAAAGCGCAGCGTAACTGCATGAATTACGCACACGTGCGCACATAGCCTTACTGTTTTCAGTAGAGTATCTGATGGTGAGAATAGGCGTGAGCCACAGGTAGCCCTCCAGGACAGTCCTTGAACCTGAGGCAGCAGCTGGCCAATGGGTCAAGGTAGGAATACAAAGTACAAAACGCAGAGGCAGAGATGAAGTCACACATTCGGGGAAGGCAGCACTGGATCAGAATACAAAGCTGGGGTCAGGAGGGAGAGGAGTTCAGGATAAAAGTGAAGATTAGCTGGGTATATATCAGGAGAAACAAAACAACAACCAGGAAGAGCACAAGACACTGACTGACTTGGACGCAAGTTCAACCAAGCGGGTGGATTGAGGGGCTGCCTAATAAACCCAATAAGGGAATGATCTCTGCCATCTGAAAGGTAAATCAATTTGGAATTGGTGGGCCCCATTATGAAGAATAACAACATTTAGGATCTCAGATTAATGGATATTTGCTTAGAAGAATGTCCACACTTAAAAGTAGTATGTCAACTCTAAACTGGATTTAAAGTACTTCTACATTCCAATAGGGAACTTAGGCTATGTGCGCATGTGTGCGCTCTGCACCGCACCGAAAATGTGCGCTTCAGAGCGCAGCTGAAAAGCTGCGTTCTGAAGCGCATGGTTTTGGCAGATTCGTGCGCTCTGCATGCTGCCTCTCCCTATAGACAGCATGCAAACCGCACAAAAGAAGTGACATGTCACTTCTTAGAACGCAGCGATTCGGCAAGCAGCCGAATCGCTGTGTTCTAATATGCCACGTGCGCACGGCTCCTGCACAATCTCCATAGATTGTGCAGGGGACGCAGGACGCATGCAGTTACGCTGCGGTGCAGAACGCAGCGTAACTGTATGTAATACGCACACGTGCGCACATACCCTTAAACTCTATAAAATGCATACCTGCAATATAGATTTCCCTTATTTAGTTGTACACAACTGTGCATCACTAGATTGTATTGAACTGTACAACAAGCTTTAGGTCTATATCCCTAATGCCTTGTTGGAGTGGACCCACCTTAAAACACTTTTTTTAATTTTACAAACTTTCAAAGGCTAATCCAAAATAAAAAATACGAAAACTTTTTATTAAAGTGATCCTAGTTCCAAAGTAACTTGATACAAAGGTGTCCCACTGCTCAGATCATTCAAATGTAATGTGTGGAGGGCACACAAATGTTTAATTTTTCTGCCATCACCCACAAGGCAACTGCAGCATTAAAGCTCCATTTAACCCAAGTAGCTAAGCCTGAAAAGAAAAGACATAGAAGATTAACTAAGCAGGTGCTATTCTTCAGCTAACAGACAAGGCCTACGTCCACTATAGACGTGAGGCCTGCCCACTACAGACGTGATGCCTGCCCACTACAGACGTGACGCCTGCCCACTACAGACGTGACGCCTGCCCACTACAGACGTGACGCCTGCCCACTACAGACGTGACGCCTGCCCACTACAGACGTGAGGCCTGCCCACTACAGATGTGAGGCCTGCCCACTACAGATGTGAGGCCTGCCCACTACAAACGTGAGGCTTGCCCACTACAGACGTGACGCCTGCCCACTACAGACGTGACGCCTGCCCACTACAGACGTGAGGCCTGCCCACTACAGACGTGAGGCCTGCATACTACAGACGTGATGCCTGCCCACTACAGACGTGAAGCCTGCCCACTACAGACGTGAGGCCTGCCCACTACAGACGTGAGGCCTGCCCACTACAGACGTGAGGCCTGCCCACTACAGATGTGAGGCCTGCCCACTACAGACTTGAAGCCTGCCCACTACAGACGTGAAGCCTGCCCACTACAGACATGAGGCCTGCCCACTACAGACGTATAATATCTTAAGTGGGAATTTAAATCTTTCTTACCGGGTAGCACCGCAGAAGGAGTAAGAGCCATGAGTTTTATATATGAAGACCCTGGTACAGAAAGGTCCACCTCTTTATCTTCCTCTTCTCCATCTCCTTCAGAGCCATCTGGCGGAATAATCTCAGGTCTGGCCTAAAATTCAATTATAAACATTGTATAAAACATATTATCCTGTAAACGTCATGATTGTGACATTGTAAAATATTCTACAATGAAAAGTCAACATTAAATGCTCACATCCACATTCAGATTTAAAATTTAACCCTTTCTATTTTGTTCATTCATCCTCAAAATAAAAAAAAAAAAATCTAAATGTAATAAAATAATTTAACATTTGAAAATATTAGGTTTTCGTAATATACGTTACGTGTAAAAATACAATACAAAAAATACAATATAAATGTCAGACTGATTATGTAGCTTCTAAGAATTTTTTCCATAGCTACATTTATTTGGAACTGATGCTCCTGTATTATGTTAAAAAAATAAAAAATTAACTCCCCCACTTGACCCAGAAGATTACAACTAGGATTTTTTCATTGCATCATTTATTAAATCAAACAATTCTCTAAGCTACTCAGGAAAACCATAATCATTGCAGTGCGGGTATGTTTGTGTCACACTAAGCATGGAGGACAAAAAAAACCTGAGAAGTCTCTGAGGACTTTAGAACCACCGTTTTTGAAAAATATCAACCATCTCAAGAATACAAGTCCATCTCCAGTGATCTTGATGTTCATTTGTCCAGGTTGCGAAACATAAATCAAGAAGTTTATAACCTATAGCACTGTAGCCAATGCAGACAAAAACTGCTGAAAAGATGCAACTCAGGATAGTTCGGATGGTGGATAAGTAACCACTATCAAGGTCCAAAGAAATTCAAGCTGTCCTGCAGGCTCAGGGTGCATCAGTGTCAGTGTGAACTGTGTGTTGACTTTTGAATTAAATGAAATGCTATGGTAGGAGACCCACAGTGCTGACACAGAGGCATAAAGCTAGACTGCCAAAATGTATGTGGGTAAGCCAAACTCCTTCTGGGAAAGCATCTTGTGGACAGATGAGACCAAGACAAAGCTTTTTAGTAAAGCACAGCATTGTACTGTTTATCAAAAATGAAGTGAGGCCTATAAAGCAAAGAACACAGTACTTGCAGTCAAATATAGTGGAGTTTCAAAGATGTATTTGGGTTGTTTTGCTGCCTCTGGCACTGGATGCCTTGATTGTCTGTGAGGCATCATGTTATCTGAAGATTACCAAAGATTTTTGGGTCATAATGTAGTGTCCACTGTCAGAAAACTGGATTTGCATCTTAGGTCATGGGTCTTCCAGCATGACAATGACCTAAACCATACTTGAAGAAACACCTGGAAATAGATGGAAACAAAGTCATGGAGAGTTCTGAAGTGGCAGCAATAAGTCCAGATCTAAATCCCATTGAACACATGTGGAAAGATCTTAACATTGCTGTTCGGAGAAGGCACCCATCAAATATGAGAGACCTGGAGCAAAAGAAGAGTGGGCCAAAATTCCAGTTGAGAGGGTCCAGTAAGAAGCGTGTTGACAGTTATAGGAAGGGATTGATTGCAGTTAAGAATTCCAAAAGGGTGTGCAACCATATATTAAGTTGAGGGTGCCAACAATTTTGTCTGGACTATTTGTGGGGCTTTGTGTGAAATAACCACGTGTATAACAAAATGTGCAATTCAATAGTAATTTTCTTAGAGAAATACCGGTACTTCATTTTCAGGAACAATTGCAAGGCTGCTAAGACTTTGACTGTACAACAGTACATTGTGTGCACAATTAGGCAAGTATTTTCACTATATAATTTTTATTTTTTTCCAAGCTGAATAAACTTATTGGATAAGGCATATCAGGAGTACATGATAAAGGTGAGTACACCCCTCACATTTTTCTAAATATTTTATTTTATCTTTTTATGGGACAACACTGAAGATATGACTCTTCCATACAATGTAAAGTAATCAGCTTGTATAAGACTATATGCGCAGGTAGCGTTCTGCCCTGCAAACATTTCTGCAGCGATTTGAACAGCACACGTGCACTTCAAATCGCTGCAGAAAGCGTCCGTAATTAAAAAAAAAAAAAAAAAAAGCCGATTTCATGCGCTCTGAGTGCAGCCCCTCCCATAGACAGAGCAGGGGCTGCAGGCAAAGCGCAGGAAAGAAGTGACATGTCACTTCTTAGAACATGCGCTTCGGGCAGCAGCCGAAGCGCTGCGCTCTAATACGCCACGTGCGCACGTCTCCTGCATAATCTTCATAGATTATGCTGGGGACGCAGGACGCATGCAGTTACGCAACGTGCGCACATAGCCTAAGAGTGTAAATTTGGCGTGTCCTCTAAATAACTGAACACACAGCCATTAACATCAAAACCACTGACAACAAAAGTGAGTACACCCCTACGTGAAAATGGCCAGATTGTGCCTAAAGTGTCAATACTTTGTATGGCCACCATTATTTTCAAGCAGTGCCTTAACTCTCTTGGGCACAGAGTTCACTAGAGCTTCATAGGAGCCACTGGAATACTCTTCCACATCTCCATGACATCAGCACAGTGATGGTTTATGTTAGAGACCTTGCACTTTTCTGGCTTCCATTTGAGAATACCCTAAAGATGCTCAATAGTGTTTAGGTGTGAAGACATGCTTGGCAAATCCGAATATAGCTTTACCTGGGGGTCCTGTCAGTGCGGTGATCGGGCGGCCAGGTGCCTGTGGCTGCGTGCAAGCGGCTGGGTACCTGTGCTTGCGTGCGGGTGGCAGCTGGGTACCTGTGGCTGCGTGCGGGCGGCAGCTGGGTACCTGTGGCTGCGTGCGGGCGGCAGCCGGGTGCCTGTGTGCAGGAGGCAGCCGGCACAGACAGGCAGCCGGCTGCCGCCCTCACACAGGCACCCAGTTGCCTCCCGCACACAGGCACCCGGCTGCCACCCGCACGCACGCAAGCACAGGTACCCGGCCGCTTGCACGCAGGGGCGTGCGGGGCAGGCGGCTGTGCAGCAGGTTACCCAGTTTGTCCGCGGTCCCAGTTTCAAATGATGGCGCCAGGAGCGGGCGCATGCGCAAATGGAGCTCTTGGATGAGAGCTCAATCTGCGCACGCGCCGCTCCGGGAGTCAGCGCGTGCACAGATGGAGTCCTTGGATGAGCGCTCCATCTGCGCATGCGCTGCTCCAGGCGGCATCATTTGAACCGGGACCGCGGACACTGGGACACGCACTGCACCAGCCTGCTGCACGACTCACCCGCTGCCGCCACCACGGACGCCACCGCACCTGCCACCACGGACGCCACCGCATCTGCCACCACAGACCCCGCTGCCACTGACCCGCCGCACCTGCCAGAACAACCTCTGCCTTCTGTGACCGCGCTTCACCACCACAGCTGCCCCCCCTCCGGTAAGAAAACACCGGAGTATAAGACGGACCCCATTTTTTTTTTTTACTTTTTATGTCTAAATTTGGGGTGCGTCTTATAATCCGGTGCATCTTATAATGCGAAAAATACGGTATATCTAACAAATACACTTGCTATTACAATCACTAGCTCACACCCGCCTTAAAAGTCAAATAGCGCTCCTTCCATTCCGAGTCCTGTGGTGTGTCCAAATAGTAGTTTTCGAACCAATGGGGGCTATTGGTGTAATCAGCAAAAAAAGTACTCCACAATCTATTACGCAATTTCTCTTGATATCCCAAATAAAAAAAATGGCACATTTAATTTTCATAGCCCAACATCATAACATCCTGTAAAGCACCTATAGTTTCAAGATGGCAATCACATACTGTACATCTATGAAATTCTTAAGGGGTGTAGTATCTAAAATAAGGTCACTTGTGGGGGTTTTCTGCTGTATTCAACAGATTGGGTGCTCTGAAAATATAAAATTAAATCTGCAATTTACGCCAGTCAAATTTTCTCTTCCAAAATCAGATAGCACTCCTTTCCTTCCATGCACCCAAACAGTAGTTTCCGGCCACATGTGCGATGTTGGTGTACTCAGGAGAAATTGTATAACAAATTTTGGTCTCTACTTTCTCCTTTTATACTTGTGAAAATGAAATAATGTTGCTTAACATTTTATTTCATTTTTTTCCCTTCAAGTTTGCATTTATTCCTGTGAAGTACTTACAGGGTTAACCTTTTTGAATGTGTTTTTGAATACGAGAAGGGATGCAGATTTTAAAATAAGGTCTTGTTTGTTTGTTGTTTTTTTTTTACATGTAGGCCTCTCAAATTCACTTCAAGTGTGAACAGGTCCCGAAAAATACAGGTTTTGTAAATTTCATTGAAAAGATGAAAAATTTCTGAAAAATGTTTAACCCTTTGTGAGGTAGCACGGTCGGCTGCGCAGCAGAAGACACGGGATCCAGGCATTAAGGTTCACAGCACACGGTTTTAATCCAAACGAAAGTCCACAACAATATACATGTGCCTCTCCAGCAGAGAGCTCAGGGAGTTCTGTTCACTTCCCCACACCCAGCACACCTGCCCTCGTTCCTGTTTCCTTTTAACCCTTTCTTAAGCCTGTAGGGAAACAGCATTAACCCTGGAGTGGAGTTACTTTCTATCATGGACTGAGCACAACCGGGGCGAGACATAACGGCCGTCATAGATAACCCCGGTCACAGTCTCACATACCCCCCCCCTCAGTTCAAGCGAGCGGGGTTGAACTCCTGCCATCAAACACGGGCCGCGGGACAAGGCATCGGCGTTGCCCTGCAACCTACCGGCCCGGTGTTCAACCGTAAACCGGAAGTTCTGCAGAGAAAGGAACCACCGGGTAACCCGGGCATTCCGTTCCTTGGCGGACCTCATCCAGACTAGTGGAGAGTGATACGTCACCAAGCGAAACTGCCGTCCCAGCAGGTAATAGCGTAGGGACTCCAAGGCCCACTTGATCGCCAGGCACTCCTTCTCCACTACGCTATAATTCCGCTCGGGAGGGGTGAGCTTCCTACTTAAGAAGGTGACGGGGTGTTCCACCCCCTGAACCACCTGAGACAACACTGCCCCCAGGCCGACCTCTGAGGCGTCAGTCTGTACTATGAACTCCTTCCGGAAATCAGGGTGTACAAGAACGGGCTGTCCGCACAGGACCCCCTTCAGGGCCCGGAAGGACTCCTCGGCCTGCGGAGTCCAGCGCACCATGACGGACTTCTTGCCTTTGAGAAGGTCCGTCAAGGGGGCTGATAGTTCCGCAAAATCCTTTACAAACCTCCTGTAGTACCCCACGATACCCAGGAAGGCCCTAACCTGCTTCGTGGTCAGGGGTCTAGGCCACTTCTGGATCGCCTCAACCTTGTTAATTTGAGGCTTAATCACTCCTTGGCCTATCACGTAGCCCAAGTAGCGGGCTTCCGTGAGTCCCAACGCACATTTCTTGGGATTGGCTGTCAATCCGGCTGTTCGAAGCGCGTCCACCACCGCTTGTACCTGTTCCAAGTGGGTCTGCCATTCGGAGCTGTAAATAATGATGTCATCAAGGTACGCTGATGCATACGCCTGGTGGGGTTCCAGCACTAAGTCCATCAACCTCTGGAACGTGGCCGGAGCGCCATGTAACCCAAAAGGCAAGACAACATAGTGGAAGAGACCCTCCGGCGTAACAAAAGCGGTTTTCTCCTTGGCGGACTCCGTCAGTGGCACCTGCCAGTACCCCTTGGTCAGGTCGCGCGTGGTAAAATATCGCGCCTGTCCCAGCCTATCAATCAGCTCATCCACCCGGGGCATGGGGTAGAGATCGAACTTGGATATTTCGTTCAATTTCCTAAAGTCATTGCAGAACCTTAAGGAGCCATCGGGTTTTGGTATTAGGACAATCGGACTAGCCCATTCACTCCGGGATTTTTCGATGACCCCCAGGCGTAACATTGTCTTTACTTCCTCCGATATGGCTTGTCGTCGAGCCTCCGGTACCCGGTATGACTTCAGGCATACCTTCAAGTGGGGCTCGGTGACAATATCATGTCGTATCAGACTGGTCCTACCGGGCAGCTCGGAGAAGACATCGGGGTTCTGCTGAACCAACCGTCTGGCCTCTCGCCTCTGAGTCTTGGTGAGGGCTTCTCCAATCCTTACTTCCGGTTCGTCCTCTCCGGAGGTCGCTGGAGCCGGATGTGAACGACCCGAAGAGGAGGGAGGTGGGGAAAAAACAGCCATCAGGCTTTCCCGTTCCTGCCAAGGTTTTAATAGGTTGACATGGTATATTTGTTCAGGTTTCCGCCTACCGGGCTGCAATACCTTATAGTTGACCACCCCGACTCTTTCCTTTATCTCGTAGGGGCCTTGCCACTGAGCCAGGAATTTACTCTCCGCCGTGGGGATTAATACCAACACCCGATCCCCGGGTTTAAAGGTCCGCACGGTGGCTTGTCTATTGTAGCGGCCGCTTTGCGCGGCTTGAGCCTCCTGTAAATGTTCCTTCACAATTGGCATGACCGCGCTTATGCGGTTCTGCATACCCAAAATGTGTTCAATCACACTTTTATGGGGGGTGGGCTCTTGCTCCCATGTTTCCTTTGCCAGGTCCAACAATCCCCGGGGATGTCGCCCGTATAACAATTCAAAAGGCGAAAACCCCGTGGATGCCTGTGGCACCTCACGGATGGCAAACATCAAATAGGGAAGCATCATATCCCAGTCTTTCCCGTCTTTTGAAATCACCCTTTTGAGCATGGTTTTCAGGGTTTTATTGAAACGCTTGACTAAACCGTCCGTTTGAGGATGATACACAGACGTACGCAACTGCTTGATCTGGAGTAGCCGGCATAGCTCTTTGGTCACTTTAGACATGAACGGGGTCCCCTGATCCGTAAGGATCTCCTTGGGCAACCCCACCCGGCAGAACACAGCAAACAACTCCCGAGCTATAAGCTTTGCTGCAGTATGTCTGAGAGGTATCGCCTCGGGATACCGGGTGGCATAGTCAACGATCACTAGGATGTGTTGGTGCCCTCGAGCGGACTTTACGAGGGGCCCCACCAGATCCATCCCTATCCGTTCAAAAGGGACTTCTATAATGGGTAACGGTACCAACGGACTGCGAAAACGGGTCAGGGGTGCGGTAAGCTGACACTCCGGGCAGGTTTCGCAGAACCGTTTTACCTCCCCAAAGACCCCGGGCCAATAGAACCTTTGCAATATTCGCTCCTGCGTTTTCTTGACCCCTAGGTGGCCACTCATCAGGTGTTTATGAGCCAAGTCGAGGACCCGCCGGCGATGCGGCTGGGGCACCACCAACTGTTCTACCCCCACGCCCCGTATTTCATCTACCCGGTAGAGTAAATCTTGCTTAAGAGCGAAATGGGGGTACCTTACCTGGGCACCGGGCAGCTGTGCCACCCCGTCAACTACTGTCACCCGACTCCGGGCATGTATTAACGTAGGGTCCTGGAGTTGGGCTGTCCCAAACGTATCCGGGGACGCCTCCAACTCCGGGATGGGCTCGACCATCTCAGCCTCTCCTGCCAATACCTCTAGGGGTGACCTATCGGGTTCACACTCTGTCCCTATCATGGTAACCCCTACGGCAGGCGTCCCAGATTCAGGATTGTAGGGCTCAGGTCCCGGACTGACCAATATCTGAGGGGTCTTAGGGGGTCCCCTCCATAAAGTCCAAAAATAGGGCAGATCCCTTCCTAGGATCACGTCATAAGGAAGAGTGTTAAGAAGTCCCACCTCATGTTGCACCTGACCGCAAGGTGCTGTGATGGTGACAATCCCCGTGGGATAGTCTCGGCGGTCCCCATGTATGCAAACCACCCCCACGGTACGTCCTGTGGCCTTTACTTTAGCCCTCAAGGTGGATCGCACAAGGGTCACTAAGCTTCCGGAATCCAACAATCCTGTAACCGGACATCCATTCACCTGTATTTGGCACAAGTGGGGCTCCGTCTCTGGGGAGACCAGGTCAGCGGTACACACCACCTGAGCATACATTGAACCCCGCCGAGTAACCCCACAATCCATGGGCTCCATGGTGAGTGGACACTGGGCTTCCATATGTCCCACCCGCTGGCACCGCCAACATCTAATGGGGACGGAAACCCCCTTGACGGGTTGTCGTTTAGGGTACAGAACCTTCCGGACCTCAGGAATGGCGGCCGCGGCCTCAGTCGGGACGGTAGGGGACTCCTGCACCGTTGTCAGCGGTGGGTCCTTGGCCCTAGGCTTGGAGGGGCCGGACCGACGGGCGGTACGCAAAGTCTCAGTGTCCCGTATCAAGTCCTGCGTAGCCACATGCCGCTCTACCAGGGACACTAATTGGTCCAGGGTACTCAGGTCACCCTGTCCTACCCACCGTTGAACGGTGACGGGTAAAGTGCGCACAAAACGATCCACTACTACCCTTTCCACCATTTGCGCCGGGCTCAGAGTGTCAGGCTGCAACCACTTTTTTACAAGATGCAACAAGTCATAGGCCTGGGAGCGTACGGGTTTGGCTTCCTCATAGAACCACTGATTTACCCGCTGAGCCCGCACATAGGTATTCACCCCCAACCGAGCCAGTATTTCGGCTTTCAGGGTCACATAGTCAATGGCGTCCTCGGTACAGAGGTCCAGGTGTGCTTTTTGGGGTTCCCCCGTCAGATAGGGCGACAATACCTCAGCCCACTGGGGGGTCGGCAGCTTTTCCCGCTCGGCCACCCGCTCAAACACCGCCAGGAACGCTTCCACATCATCCCCCGGGGTCATCTTTTGCAACGCTTGTCTCATCGCTTTCCGGACGCTGCCGTCGTCACCCGGTCCCGGGGTTGTTGCTGCCGGTCCGGCACGGATCGACTTGGCCAGGAGAACCATCTGTTCTTGGTGCCTTTTTTCCTGCATTTGCAAGGATTGCTGCTGACGTTCCAACGCCCGGAGCAGGTGTGCATTGGTCTGTTGCTGCTGTGCATTAGCCTCTTGTAGCTGTGCATTAGTCTGTTGCTGCTGCCTTAGTATGTCCTCCATGGCGTCGCCGGGTTTGGGCTGTAGTATAGCCGCTCGAATCCAGGACATGTGCTACTGGGTCACCAGGGATGGATGCTACACCTCACCGGCTGTCATGCCCGCCGATTCTCCACCATATGTGAGGTAGCACGGTCGGCTGCGCAGCAGAAGACACGGGATCCAGGCATTAAGGTTCACAGCACACGGTTTTAATCCAAACGAAAGTCCACAACAATATACATGTGCCTCTCCAGCAGAGAGCTCAGGGAGTTCTGTTCACTTCCCCACACCCGGCACACCTGCCCTCGTTCCGGTTTCCTTTTAACCCTTCCTTAAGCCTGTAGGGAAACAGCATTAACCCTGGAGTGGAGTTACTTTCTATCATGGAGTGAGCACAACCGGGGCGAGACATACCGGCCATCATAGATAACCCCGGTCACAGTCTCACACCTTCTAACACTTAGGGTACCTTCACACTTAGCGATGCAGCAGCGATCCGACCAGCGATCTGACCTGGTCAGGATCGCTGCTGCATCGCTACATGGTCGCTGGTGAGCTGTCAAACAGGCAGATCTCACCAGCGACCAGTGAACAGCCCCCAGCCAGCAGCGACGTGCAAGCGACGCTGCGCTTGCACGGAGCCGCCGTCTGGAAGCTGCGGAGACTGGTAACTAAGGTAAACATCGGGTATGGTTACCCGATGTTTACATTAGTTACCAGCGCACACCGCTTAGCTGTGTGTGCAGGGAGCAGGGAGCCGCGCTCACTGAGCGCTGGCTCCTTGCTCTCCTAGCTACAGTACACATCGGGTTAATTAACCCGATGTGTAATGCAGCTACATGTGCAGAGGGCAGGGAGCCGCGCACACTGCTTAGCGCTGGCTCCTTGCTCTCCTAGCTGCTGTACACATCGGGTTAATTAACCCGATGTGTACAGCAGCTACATGTGCAGAGACAGTGACAGAGTGACAGTGACAGAGACATGTGCACAGGCAGCGTGAGAGCTGCAGAGGCTGGTAACTAAGGTAAATATCGGGTAACCACCTTGGTTACCCGATGTTTATCTTGGTTACAAGCTTACCTCAGCTGTCACACGCCGGCTCCTGCTCCCTGCTCGCTTCATTTGTCGCTCTCTCGCTGTCACCCACAGCGATCTGTGTGTCACAGTGGGAGAGCGCCTTTGAAGAAAACGAACCAGGGCTGTGTGTAACGAGCAGCGATCTCGCAGCAGGGGCCAGATCGCTGCTCAGTGTCACACACAGCGAGATCGCTAATGAGGTCACTGCTGCGTCACAAAAAGCGTGACTCAGCAGCGATCTCGACAGCGAGCTCGCTGTGTGTGAAGCACCCCTTAAAAAAGAAAAAGTAGATTAAAAGGATGATACTGATATAAAACAGACAAATGGTAATTGTTATTAACTATTTTGCACAATATGAGACCATTTGTTATAGAGGTATAAAAATTCACAGTTCGAAAAATGTGGATTTTTCTAATTTTTCGTCAAATTTGAGATCACAAAGTCACAAATGTCAGATTTGAATAATTTGGCCAGGTCAGGAAGGTGAAAAAGTCTTTAATAAGTTGACAGTGCGATTTTTTTTTTTCTGGCCGACCCCATTACCTTCAAGGAAACAGAATGTAGCCATCTTACAATTTAATCTAGGATTGTAGATTTGCCTTACCTTGGTTAGCTGATATTGGGCTAGACTTTAAAGAACAAGGAAAAAGGGCTAACAAAAAAAAAAAATGAGACTGCCTACTTCACTCCAATGGAAATTCGTAAGGCTACCCACTTGGCAGGAGGATACATGAAAAGTGCTCTTTTATGAATACCACATGTAGGCTCTTCCCTATATAATTATTTAATAAGCTAGTTATTTCCAAGTTTGACTTTCACAGCTGCCAAATCATTGCATTACAGTGCATGGTTCCAAAATATCCCACGTGGTTTAACTAGTAAACGATGGAAAAGACCATACAAAGTCTATACTTTTAGTTTTGTTTGTCATATACGGTAAATATCCACACTTATAGAGTAACTGTTGTTTTAATTTTTATTTCACAATTCAATAGTACATGTGAAAATACGAAATGTTGGAGTCTATCCTATCAGAGAAATAGGCTTCTCTCTAATCATTCAGGAAAAAAAAGCGACGTGCAGTCCCCTCCAATTTTCATCCCCAGCCATGATAATGCTGGCTGGGGGCTGGGATTCCAGTCCGCAGCTGCCCGGTATTGCCGCATCTATTAGATGTGATAATCCCGGTGCTTTACTTGCTCTTTCCGTTGGCTTGATGCGGTGCCAATCGGGGTAATAAGGGGTTAATAGCAGCGCACAGGTGCTACTAAGCCCTAGGTTGTGATGGCACAGGCATCTATGAGATACCTGCATCAAAAACCTGTAAATGAAAGTAAATAAACACAAACAGAGAAAAATCCTTTATTTGGAATAAAGTACAAAACGCACCCTCCTTCACCACTTTATTAATCCCCAACAACCTGCAGCTCCGGCGTAATCCACACGAGGTCCCACAATGATACATCCAGCTCTGCGAGCTGCCATAAAGAAGACTGCCAGCTCTGAGTGTAGCCTATGACTGAGCCGCGATGAGCGATGACTGCCACAGGCTGGGGGGCGCGTCAGCCTGGAACCAATCACAGACGAGAGGACGGCCGATGGGCGGGGAAAACACGGGAAGTTGTGTGAACGCGATGCACAGTACAGGAAGTGAATGCGCGACCCGGAAGCAGTGTGCCGCTATGACACCGAGTCTCAGTAAGCATGAAAGTATGAAACTCTCACTTATTTCTTCTTTAGTTTATTTTCACATTAATCCCCAAATCCAGATCGTGC
This sequence comes from Anomaloglossus baeobatrachus, assembly GCF_048569485.1. NCBI lineage: Eukaryota > Metazoa > Chordata > Amphibia > Anura > Aromobatidae > Anomaloglossus > Anomaloglossus baeobatrachus. The sequence goes on from NC_134353.1 coordinate 527,314,049, forward strand.
ACCCGGAATCCCGGGCCCGGATCAGGCACCCAGATATCGTTGAAACCGCGCGGATCTGGACTTTTACAGTCCGGATCCGCTCAACCCTAGTAATGACTGACAGTCTGCTCTCCTGATCTACAGGTCCCATTCTGCTAATGCCCCTTTCACTTTATATGAGACCTGGAGGCAGATTCTCTGGGAGATGTGTCCGGCCCATATATCTTAACAGCTCCTTTACATATAAGAAAAATGTGTATTTCTCTAGAATAAGATATCGGATTGTAGATATTAAGGTATCATTTTATTCAGATTCCTAAGACCTACGTGCCCATGTAGCCAGCTTAGGAGAGTTGATCATACTGGAAGCTTCCATTTAAGGTTTAGATTCAAACTGAAACAATAGATAATTGCCATGGCATGACAGCCACAACAAGCACAGATCGTCTCTACTATTAGGGGTATTATGTCAGACGCCTCTCCTGAACTAAGCAAACACTGCAAGAAGAAAGTGCCAAGTTTGCACTTCAGTTTCCAGAGAGACACTATCTTGTGACTTGGTAAGGTCAGTCAATATCTGCCGTCATGAATGGAGAAAATTTATGAGAAGAGATACTGCACTTCTTGACATTATTTGCTGACATGGCCAAAGAAGAAAAATAAGTAATCTTTGGAACCAGTAACGAGTCAATGAAGTATCTCCCTCCCTTATCATGAAATGATACATCAATTACATATTATCAATAATTTACAGGTTTATTGATCTTGATCGCTGATTATGCCAAAACCTCATTAAATAGAAGGCTTATCTAAACGACTTTACAATATCTCACTGCCAAAAGGTATCTCAGTGAAATGGTACTGATAGAAGGCCGCACAATATTACAGTCTATTTATACACGATACCTGCATATTGTACCGTGATCAGAAAGAACATTATAACCACTGACATGTTAAATAAAATATATTATCCAATTACAATGGCACATGTCAAGAGATGGGATATACCGTATTTTTCGGACTATAAGACGCACCGGACTATAAGACACACCCTGGTTTTAGAGGAGGAAAATGGGAAAATAACATTTTAAGCAAAAAATGTGGTCATGACACACTGTTATGGGGCGAGGATCTGCTGCTGACACTATTATGGTGGTAATGTCCCCAAATTCTCTACTAAGGTACCCCATCCTGGTAATGATCCTCCTGCCTTGTATATGTACCCCATCCTGGTATAAGCCCTTATCCTGCTATATACTGGCATCCTGCTATATACCCCCATTCTGCTATATGCCCCCATCCTGATATATACTGCCATCCTTGTATATGCCCTTATCCTGCTATATACCCCCTCCTGCTATATACCCCCCATCCTGCTATATACTGCCATCCTGCTATATGGCCCCATGCTGCTATATACCTCCATGCTGCTATATGGCCTGTATCACACAAAAAAAAATAAACGTTTATACTCACCTTTCCACGCTCCATGCAGCATTGCTCCTCCCCCTGTCTATGGTGGCAGCAGCGCCGCTGTTCTGTGTGGAGCAGTCACGGTCACTTCCCTGCAGCACCGCTTGTCCTCCTGTCAGCCGATCAGCTGACCTGCGTGACTAGCGGCGCGCACAGCGATGACGTCATCGCTGCTCTCACCGCTCTCTGCACAGATCAGCTGACCGGCAGACGGGAGGACATCGCGAAGCTGCACGGAAGTGGCCGGTGAGTATACCGTACTTATTCACTGCCCCCGCACTGATGATGATGATGATGCGCGGGGAGCAGTGAATACAGCCGCACATGATCACTCCAGGCTGTAGTTGCCAGGGGTGATCACGTCCGACTGTTAATTATGCGCGCACCCCCCCGCCCACCCTTCTGTGCTGAGAGATGATGAGCGGGAGGATGGGCGTGCATATGTAATGAGCGGGCCCACGTGGTCATGGCAGGCGCTGCTACAGCCTGCTCGTGCCCTCGATGGCCCGCTCCACCGCAGCACCCTCATTCCCGACCGCAGCCCTATAGTCAGACCATAAGACGCACCCCCCACTTTCCCTCAACATTGGGGGGAAAAAAGTGTGTCTTATAGTCCGAAAAATACGGTAAGTTGATATGTTTGAAGCAGTGTTAGCCTGTGTGCATACGTTGCATTTTTATTTCTTTTTTTCATGTGCGTTTGAGTGCAGATTTGTCATAAAACCTAAAGGGAATCCTGATGCCAGCAAGGTCAATGAGAATCATGAAGTGTAATGCACATGCTGCTTATTTGTGACTTGAAGAGTCGGTGCAGAAAATAATCTGCAGCCCTTAATTATTTCAGCGTTGTTTCACCCATTGACTTCAATGAAGTAAAAAATGCATGTATAAAATTATGTGCTGCATTTTTACATGCGTTTTTAGACAGCAGTAAATCCTATAGATATAGAAAATAAAAACCTATTTGGCCTCGGTGTCAATATGAGAGTCATATGGCCCCTAGGCATTCCTGGAGCACAATCATATGGCAACGATTCTCCTGCACTGGCTACAGGAGGATTAAACATATTATAGTGATTATGTGTGGTTGTTATTTGACTTTGGACCTGCGTCTTCTCATTTATTTACACTGGCTTAGTTCCTTTGTGAGACTCTCATAGTTTCCCCTCTTAGAGCCATTATTCACACATCATCAACGTTCCTCGATTACCTGGATCAAAGACTATGGAGCATCAGAACAAGGCTCCATAGACTTAGGGTACCGTCTCACTAAACGACGTACCAGCGATTCCGACCATGATATGACCTGGTCAGGATCGCTGGTGCGTCGCTACATGGTTGCTGGTGAGCTGTCAGACAGACAGATCTCACCAGCGACCAGTGACCAGCCACCAGCGACTCGTGGAAATGATGCTGCGCTTGGTAACCAAGGTAAATATCGTGTAACTAAGCAAAATGCTTTGCTTGGTTACCCGATATTTACCCTGGTTACCAGCGCACACCGCTTAGCGCTGGCTCCCTGCACTCGTAGCCAGGGTACACATCGGGTTACTAAGCAAAGCGCTTCGCTTAGTTACCCGATGTGTACGCTGGCTACGTGTGCAGGGAGCCAGCACTGGCAGCCTGAAAGCGTGTACGCTAGTAACCAAGGTAAATATCGGGTAACCAAGCAAAGCGCTTCGCTTGGTTACCAGATGTGTACCTTGGTTACCAGCGTCCACAGCTTCCAGACGCCGGCTCCCTGCTCCCTGCACATTCAGATCGTTGCTCTTTCGATGTCAAACACAGCGATATGTGCTTCACAGCGGGAGAGCAACGAGCAAAAAGTGAACCAGCACTGTGTGTAACGATCAGTGATTTCACAGCAGGGGCCAGGTCGCTGCTTAGTGTCAAACACACAGCGAGATCGCTGATGAGGTCACTGGTACGTCACAAAAACCGTGACTCAGCAGCAATCTCGCTATGTGAGAAGTACCCCTTAGCAGCAGCCAGTCCTGACTCATGTTGCTCACAGTGACACCCCGGACACGGACGATGCCACAACAAGCAAAGATAGAAGGGCTTCAGGTAAGTTAGCATTGATTCGCCAAGATTATCAAAAATTTGTGCTAGTATGCACATTAACTATATACCAAGCACTGAACGTACGGTGGATGAATCTCTACTTGGGTTTAGAGGAAGATGAAGTTTCAAGCAGTACATATCCAACAAGCCCAGCAAATATGGTGTAGAGGTGATGTATTAGCTGATCGTACATCACAGTATATATCAGTTCTTCACATTTATTAAAACATCCGGACAGTAAAAAATCAAAGGACGACTGAAGGGCTGCCATTCTGCTCCTTTTCTTAGTGAGGTTCCTGCTTTTCAGACTTTCTAGCTCAATCTATACTCTGTGTGAGTCGGAAGTTTAGCTGGTACTCCATAGACTTACATTGTAAAAGTGACTTCTAGGTCATGCGGAACGCAGTGATCAGGAGAGTCCGCACAGTGGTGATGTCACTGAGTAGAGGAGCAGAATGGCAGATGTGTTAGTGTGGAGGGACTGTTTGATGGAGGAATACCAAATAGGAGAAAGGTGTGAATCCCAAGATGCAAGTATACTGCTTATGGCTCATGTCAACCTGTGATTTTCATGTGCGAACTCGATCCGATAAAAAAATCGGATTGTACTCGCACCAGTGTTAATCTATGGGACAGTGTCCTCTTGCTTAATTTTCTACGGCACAAATTGGGCTCTCGGTGCAATTGCAGCATGCTGCGTTTTGCAGCGAGTCTCAGCTCACGCACCACCATGCAACCATATGGGAGCGTGTGAAACAACGCACTGCACTCGCATGTTATGGGGAGAAAGTGCTCCCTCCTTCCCATCACCTGTGATGCAATCGCAAGATCGCATCACAGTCGCATGATCCTCGGCTGACACCCGCAGCAGAGGGTCATTAGCGCATCGCTTCCGATGCTCTCGCATCAGAAGCGGTACGCAAGTGGACAAGAGCTAAAAGGGAGGATGGCACAAGGTCTCAGTGTGTTTTCTGTGGGAAATCTTTGGCTGTCATTATTCCGGTAATGAAGGGCGCTAGATGTCAATACTCAAGGGGCTCTTGATGTGGCTCATGACCATCTCTCAGTGCTGAATGTGGCTCTTAGGGTAAGAAAGGTGGGGACCCACTGCAATAGAGCAAGTGTGAGATGTGCTGGAAAAAAATTCCAAACCATAGACCATTGTTTAAATTGCAATGGAGAATGTAAGCATGGTAATAAACCATCTTCTCTTTGGGGAGTCTGGCTGTGTCTGACAGCTGGATCCCAGGCCTCACAGCTGTATGTTCTTGTGCAAGTTACTTACACGGCAGTGAAATTTTAGAAAGTCAATAAAAAAAATAAATGAGGACTGTCCAGAAGTAGTTAAATTCAAAAATTGCCGTTTTAAAGCATGTTTCTACAGCAACTTTTATTGCTCAGAGACCGCCATATTTATGGTTGAGGTCCAGTATTTGGAAGAAGCATACTATCTGCACAAACACTACACGTATAATGTACAACACAACACAACACAAAGGTAACTAAGGCTGCTTTCACACATCCGGTTTTAGCAGAGCCGGCCAATCCGGCTCTAAAACCTATGCAACGGATGCGGCGACAATACCGCATCCTTTGCATAAGTTTTTGACATGCGGCCCGTCCAGTTTTTGCCGCTTGCTGCAGGCTACTAAGCATGCGCAGTGGAAAAAAACCGCATGCGGCGTCCATAGGCATGCAATGCAAATTGCGCCGCATTGACCGGATGCGGCGCAATGCGGGTTTTTTTGCCGGACAAAAAAACGTGCCAGGCAACGTTCCATCTGGCCGCCGCATCGGCTAAATCTGCCGCATGCGTCAAAAACCGAACCGAACGCAAGCCCATGCGGCACAATACGGCAGTAATGTAAGTCTATGCAAAAAAACCAATTGCGGTTTTTCTGCAAAACGCCGGATTGTGCCGCACAGGAAAAAACGGATGTGTGAAAGCAGTCTAAGCTGCATTGCAATAAAAAAGTAGGCAAAGACACCCGTGCTTAGTGGACAATCTGATCCTAGTAGAATTGGTAAAGGCACATAAAGTGAACTCTTCAACTCAATTAAGCACTCTCGCTGTCTGCAGAAGGTGTTGGCTGTGTGGCAAGGTTAACATTGAGGTAATTAGAAAGGAATTATGATAGAGTGGGCCATTGAGATAATCAGTCTTTCAGAGCAATTCATCTTCTTCTAGGCCCAGTGAAAGGCTCCCATCGGTGTGTAACCGGCAAACACATTCTTCTAATTAAGAACATTATTGTAGAAGACTGGCTTTGTGACAGAAGCTGAGGAAGCAAAGAATTATTCAGTGCCAACTAATGGCTTCAGCACACTCCTCCATCACACTAAGGGAGGCAGTAACATTTAAAATTCCTTGTGCAAATAGAAAACAGACCGTCTCTTGTATAGGAAAATAAAAAAGCACATGGTAATATATGAAATTGTAGTAATCTGCAGAGAGGCAAACAGGCCTCTTTATACTGGTCAGATTCTAAATGGATGAAGCCATAGTACCGCCCCCGTGGAAGTAGCCGAGCTGCTCGGATCTGGGTTTGCTGTGGCTCAAGGGTCTCCGGACCCGGGGGTTGTGCAGCCACTTGAATGAAAAAGAGGGGTATTTACAGGGGAGTTATAGTTCGTGACGCCTCCCGTGGGGTGTGGTAATTGGGAGTACCCCTGCTGCCGTTGGGAGTACCCGGGGATAATGGAGCGGGGTCAGCAAGGTGTTGGAATCCTCCACGGGTAGGGGGTGCCCCGGGACTCGGTGTGGGGAGTGCCGTGGGGATGAAGGGATCACTCTCGTACTAACTCAGTTCATAGGCAGACACTGACAACCGGGTAAACCAAGTCTCTGGGTACCGCTGCCGCTGAGTGGAACTCGTCCGGGTCCCATCCCCAAGTGGTGCTGCCTGGTGATCCGTGACCTGCCTCCTGGCAATTAGTTTTGACTTCAACTTGATGGCTTGATAGCTTGGAACTAGCCGGGTCCCGATCCCTACTATGGCTAAGTATGGGAGCTTGCTCTCATGGCTCACACTTGGGATTTTCTGGATTGTTTTGGTTGGAAAGTCCTATCCCCCTCGTTGCGCGAATGCCCCGATTCTGGAGCAAGTGGGAATGGATCGTGAAGGTGAATTGTCGGGTTGCCTGAAGCTACTCCCCGACCTATGGTCCATGTACCCAATCATGCCTTCGGTCCCGGACTGGTGATAGGGCTAAGCTGACGGCGGTCCTGCTCGACAGGACAGAGCACCTCACCACAATCCCCTGGGACCGGGGGTCCGACTCCTCTAGGCCCAGACCACCGTCTGCAACCTAGGCAGTTACTTCAGGAGTCACCACTCCCGACTTCCTCCGAGCTCCTCTCAGCTCGAGGGCTACTTCCAACTCCTTCTCCACTCACAGACCAACTCTCTACACTCCTCACCTCCCCTCCCTGACCCTCCAGGTGGGCGACTCTATTCCACTCAAGCCATCCACTGGTGTGTCAGGTGGGTGTGGTGCAGGGTGTGTCTAGGGTTTGATTCGCTGATGGAGGCACCACCACTTAAGTAGGGACCCGAAAACCAAGAGGGAGGTGGAATACTGCACGGAAGGGCAGCTTGTGCAGTCCCCTGTGACGACATGATAGTCCAGGGGCGTCACACAATGATCCGACACCATGGTATATTAGTGTTCTGTAATATTGGTAACGTTCTACAGGTATGAACAGTACAGAACAATTAATCTAGGTGATTCATACGGAAATGCATTAAGTATATATGGAAGCTAGGTTTAATAAATGTGTGTCAATCATTATAATACTAAAGTGGCCACCAAGTGTCCGAATTCAGTAATGTGGTCCTGGTTTCCTGGCACAGTATCGGGGTATAACGGATCTGTTATCATTCATTGGTACTGGAAGAGACACAGGATATATATAGGAAGCAAGGTGGCTTTCATACAGGGGCCCTGTGGTTGGCATTGGATGGTATGTATAATTGGGCACTGTTGTAACAATACATACTCAGCTGATGAGGCTATGAAGGTACTACAATCTAATGGACACAAGTGTGCTGGGCATCTCGCTCTACCATCAGCAGGAAGGTTAGGAAAGTATAACTGGTACTGCTGAATGAGAACTTACAATCTATAAAAGTAAAACTTTGATTATTTGTGCGAGATTTTTTTTAAACCAGAAAATCTCTTTATGACTAAAGGTGGACATGTTTTTGGGCTCATCAATCGTGTAGCACATGAGAAGCTTAACTTGGTTCAGAATGGACAGGAAGCCCCTAATTGGCCGCATTTCATATATTCTTCCTTACCCGCATTCAAGCTAATGCTCCAACGACCCCCACTACAAAATAAAATGGAAGCCATCGTGCTGCAGAGCCTAGGGATACGAGTAGTCACTTGCTTTTAAGAAGATGAAAAAAAGTGTTAAAAAAGTTAAATATTATACAGTAAAAAAAATAGTAAAAAGTCTATACGTATAGGCAGACTTGTCTGGTCCATATAGGTTTGGACAAACAATGCTACAGCACTGTGCATCCGACTCTGCTGTTAAATAAAAAAAAAGAGAAGAACCCACTTCATTGTAAAAAAACAATCTTTTCCAAAAATAATAATTTTGGCTACAGTCAGACTAGACAAAGGCGGGCTTTACACTCTACGACATCGCTAGCATTTGCTGGCGATGTTGAGCGCGATAGCACCCTCCCCCGTCGTACGGCCGATATGTGGTGATCGCTGCCGTAGCGAACATTATCGCTACGGCAGCGTCACACGCACATACCTGCTGTGTGACGCCGCTCTGGCCGATTATCCGCCTCCTTTCTAAGGGGGCGGGTCGTGCGGCGTCACCGCAACGTCACACGGCAGCCGACCAATAGAAGCGGAGGGGTGGAGATGAGCGGGATGTAAACATCCCGCCCACCTATTTCCTTCCGCATTGCCGGTGGAGGCAGGTAAGGAGATGTTTGTCTCTCCTGCGGTGTCACACATAGCGATGTGTGCTGCCTCAGGAACAACAAACAACATCGCTAATAAGCAGAAAACGATTTATTTCAGGACGACCTCTCCGCGGCAAACTATTTTGCCCTCTTTTGCGATCGTTTAAGATCGCTCTTAAGTGTTACATAAACAACAAACAACAATACAAACAACGTGACCCCAACGATAATTCATTAACGATATCATAGCGTGTAAAGCCCGCTTTATAGTGAACACCAAACCCTTTGTCATCAGTGATGTTACCATGATAATACGTGGTATATCATCATGCAGAAGGTATATTACCATTAACCCTAAATCCTTCCAGTATTATGTTGGGTCTCTATGGTGGAAATATTTGGACCAGGGCTGTGAACTCTGTAAGCAAACCTCCATCATTATCCTTCTTCACAAATAGCTCATAATTAGTAAATACAAACTCACAGTAGTATGATCGGAACACCAATACCCATTATGTCTATGTAGATTTCAGGAGCCGGAGTGAGAATGTGTATAGATGTATTCAACAATACGCAAAAGAAGCAATCTAATGGGGTTTGTAATGTCTTTATATTGATTATGAACTCAGTATTGTGATTGGTAGTAATCACAACAATTTTACATTTATAACTTTGTGACTGATCCAATGGACAGATGATAAAGGTTTATTTTGGGAAAAATCTTAATATAATACAGTAGAATATTTAATACTGGTAAAGTGTGCAAAAGAAATGATGGTGAATGAATGAATGAATGAATGAATGAACGAACACAGTCAACAAAATGTCAAGTTCCAGGACACACATTATATACACTGCTCAAAAAAAAGAGAATTTTGTTTACTTACCGTAAATTCTTTTTCTTATAGTTCCGACATGGGAGACCCAGACCATGGGTGTATAGCTTCTGCCTCCGGAGGACACACAAAGTACTACACTAAAAAGTGTAGCTCCTCCCTCCGAGCATATACACCCCCTGGATGACCAAATCTAGCCAGTTTAGTGCAAAAGCTGAAGGAGGACATCCACCCACAAGTAGAGACAGAGCAAAACCCGGAACAACCGGAACCTCTGACTACAACAACAGCCGGTGAAAACACACGGAACAAGAAAACTGCCAACAGGCAACAGGGAGGGTGCTGGGTCTCCCATGTCGGAACTATAAGAAAAAGAATTTACGGTAAGTAAACAAAATTCTCTTTCTTCATCGTTCCTTATGGGAGACCCAGACCATGGGATGTCTCAAAGCAGTCCATGGGTGGGAATAAACAGAAAACTGAGAAGTAGGCAAAACCTAACTTCACAAATGGGCGACAGCCGCCTGAAGGATGCGTCTGCCCAAGCTCGCATCTGCCGAAGCATGAGCATGCACTTGGTAGTGCTTTGAAAAGGTGTGCAGACTAGACCAAGTGGCAGCCTGACAGACCTGCTGAGCCGTAGCCTGGTGCCTGAAAGCCCAAGAGGCACAGACAGCTCTGGTCGAGTGTGCCTTGATCCCCGGCGGGGGAGGCACCTGAGTATTCTGGTAGGCATCAGATATGGCCAACCTAATCCAACGAGCTAGGGTCGGTTTAGAAGCCGAGAGACCCTTGCGCTAACCTGTGGTCAGCACAAAAAGAGAGGTGCACCGCCTAAGAGCGGCGGTGCGTGACACATAGATCCGGAGCGCCCGCACCAGATCTAAAGTATGCAACGCTTTCTCAAAGCGATGAACAGGGGCCAGACAAAGGGAAGGCAATGAAATGTCCTGGTTAAGGTGGAAAGGAGACACCACCTTAGGAAGAAAGTCCTGAGTCGGACGGAGAACCACCTTGTCTTGGTGAAAAACCAAAAAAGGTGACTCCAAAGAGAGCGCGGCCAAATCAGAGACTCTCCTGAGAGAAGTTATGGCCACCAGAAAGACGACTTTCTGTGAAAGACGAAACAAAGAAACTTCCCTAAGAGGCTCAAACGGGTGTTTCTGTAAGGCCGTGAGGACCAGATTAAGGTCCCAGGGATCCAAAGGCCGCCAGTAAGGTGGAATGATGTGAGATGCGCCCTGCATGAAGGTGCGCACCTGAGCCAGTCGAGCGATACGCCGCTGAAAGAACACTGACAGAGCCGAGACCTGTCCCTTAAGAGAATTGAGGGATAGTCCTAGCTGCAGACCGGACTGTAGAAAGGACAGGATGGTTGGCAAGGAAAAAGGCCAAGGAGCATGGCCGGAAGAACGACACCAGGACAGGAAAATTCTCCAAGTCCTGTGGTAAATTTTTGCCGAGGAAGACTTCCGAGCCTGAGTCATAGTGGAGATGACTTCGGGAGGAATGCCGGAAGCCGTCAGGATCCAGGACTCAAGAGCCACGCCGTCAATCTGAGAGCCGCAGAATTCTGCCGGAAAAACGGACCTTGAGAGAGAAGGTCTGGGCGGTCCGGGAGACGCCACGGCACCTCTACGGACAGACGGAGCAGGTCTGGGTACCAAGCTCGCCTGGGCCAGTCTGGGGCGATGAGTATGACCCGACGGCCCTCCATTCTGATCTTGCGCAGGACTCTGGGCAAGAGAGCTAGAGGGGGAAACACGTAAGCCAGACGAAACTGGGACCAATCCTGAACCAGCGCGTCCGCTGCAAAGGCCTGAGGATCGTGGGAGCGAGCCACGTAAACCGGGACCTTGTTGTTGTGCCGGGATGCCATTAGATCCACTTCCGGAGTGCCCCACTTGCGGCAGATCGACCGGAACACTGCCTGATGCAGAGCCCACTCGCCGCTGTCCACGGTTTGACGGCTGAGATAATCTGCCTCCCAGTTTTCCACGCCTGGGATATGGACTGCGGATATGGTGGACTTGGAGTCCTCCGTCCACTGCAGGATGCGTTGAACCTCCAATATTGCCAGGCGGCTGCGAGTCCCACCCTGGTGATTGATGTAGGCAACTTCTGTCGCGTTTTCTGACTGTGCTCGAATGTGCTTGCCCGCCAACAGATGGTGAAAGGCTAAGAGAGCTAGAAGCACAGCTCTGATTTCCAGCACATTGATAGAGAGGGCCGATTCGGACTGAGTCCAAATGCCCTGTGCTCGGTGGTGGAGAAATACTGCTCCCCAGCCGGAAAGACTGTCATCCGTGGTGAGGATCACCCAGGACGGGGTCAGAAAGGAGCGTCCCTGAGACAGAGAGAGAGGCCGAAGCCACCACTGAAGAGAGCTCCTGGCTTGTGGCGACAGAGCCACCAACCTGTGCAAGGAAGAAATCCGCTTGTCCCAACAGCGGAGAATGTCCAGCTGCAGAGGACGCAGATGGAACTGGGCAAAGAGAACCGCTTCCATTGACGCCACCATCTGACCCAGCACCTGCATAAGGTGCCTGATGGAGTGACGGCGGGGCCTCAACAGAGAGCGCACCGCCAGATGGAGGGACTGCTGTTTGACTAAGGGCAGCTTGACAAGTGCCGGCAGAGTTTCGAATTGCATCCCTAGGTACGTGAGTTTTTGGGTCGGGGTCGGAGTGGACTTGGGCAGATTGACAAGCCACCCGAATTGAACAAGAGTGGCGAGAGTGAGCGAGACACTCCGCTGACAGTCTGCGCTGGATGAAGCCTTGACAAGAAGGTCGTCCAGGTAAGGAATTACTGCCAAACCCTGGAGGTGCAGGACCGCAACCACTGCTGCCATGACCTTGGTGAATACTCGAGGGGCCGTGGCTAACCCGAAGGGGAGAGCCACGAATTGGAAATGTTCCTCTCCGATTGCAAAACGTAGCCAACGCTGGTGTGAAACTGCAATTGGCACATGCAGATAAGCATCTCTGATGTCGATGGATGCCAGGAAATCTCCTTGGGTCATTGAGGCAATGACTGATCGCAGAGACTCCATGCGAAAATGCCGCACCTGAACATGCTTGTTGAGAAGCTTGAGATCCAGGATGGGCCGGAAGGAACCGTCCTTTTTGGGGACTAGGAAGAGATTTGAATAGAAACCTCTGAACCGTTCCCTGGCGGGAACTGGCACAATTACTCCGTTGGCTTGCAAGGATGCCACGGCCTGAGAGAAGGCAGCGGCCTTGGAGCAGGGGGGAGTTGACAGAAAAAATCTGTTTGGCGGGCTGGAAGAGAACTCTATCCTGTAGCCGTGGGAGATGATATCCCGCACCCACTGGTCGGAGACGTGTTGAAACCACATGTCGCCAAAGTGGGAGAGCCTGCCACCGACCAAGGACGTTGCTGGCTCGGCCAGATAGTCAAGAGGAGGCTGCCTTGGTGGCAGCAGCTCCTGCGGACCCTTGTGGACGCGGCTTCTTGCGCCAGGTGGGCTTCTGGTCCTTGGCCGAGTTAGTGGACGAGGCCGAGGGCTTAGAGGATGACCAGTGTGAGGTAGCGTGGTCGGCTGCGTAGCAGAAGACACGGGATCCAGGCACCAAGGGTCACAGCACACGGTTTATTGCACAAATCACAAGTCCAATACAGCATACACTTGTTTCTCCGGCAGATACTCAGGGAGTTGTGTTCACTCCCTCACACACTAGGCGACCACGCCCATCTTCCTGTTCCCTTTTAACCCTCCTTTCAGTCTGTAGGGAAACAGCATTAACCCCGGAGTGGAGTTACTTTCTATCATGGAGTGAGCACAACCGGGGCGAGACGTACCGGCCGTCATAGATAACCCCGGTCACAGTCTCACATACCCCCCCCTCAGTTCAAGCGTGCGGGGTTGAACTCCCGCCATCAAACACGGGCCGCGGGACAAGGCATCGGCGTTGCCCTGCAACCTACCGGCCCGGTGTTCAACCGTAAAACAGAAGTTCTGCAGAGAAAGGAACCACCGGGTAACCCGGGCATTCCGTTCCTTGGCGGACCTCATCCAGACCAGCGGAGAGTGATCAGTCACCAAGCGAAACCGCCGCCCCAGCAGGTAATAGCGCAGGGACTCCAAGGCCCACTTAATCGCCAGGCACTCCTTCTCCACTACGTTATAATTCCGCTCAGGAGGGGTGAGCTTCCTACTCAAGAAGGTGACGGGGTGTTCCTCCCCCTTAACCACCTGAGACAGCACTGCCCCCAGACCGACCTCAGAGGCATCAGTCTGTACTATGAACTCCTTCCGGAAATCAGGGTTGACAAGAACGGGTTGTCCGCACAGGACCCCCTTCAGGGCCCGGAAGGAGTCCTCGGCCTGCGGAGTCCAGCGCACCATGACGGACTTCTTGCCTTTGAGAAGGTCCGTCAAGGGGGCCGATAGTCCCGCAAAATCCTTTACAAACCTCCTGTAGTACCCCACAATACCCAGGAAAGCCCTAACCTGCTTCGTGGTCAGGGGTCTAGGCCACTTCTAGATCGCCTCCACTTTGTTAATTTGGGGCTTAATCACTCCTTGGCCTATTACATAGCCCAAGTAGCGGGCTTCCGTGAGCCCCAACGCACATTTCTTGGGATTGGCTGTCAATCCGGCTGTTCGGAGCGCGTCCACCACCGCTTGTACCTGTTCCAAGTGGGTCTGCCAATCGGAGCTGTAAATAATGATGTCATCAAGATACGCTGATGCATACGCCTGGTGGGGTTCCAGCACCAAGTCCATCAACCTCTGGAATGTGGCCGGAGCGCCGTGTAACCCAAAAGGCAAGACAACATAGTGGAAGAGACCCTCCGGCGTAACAAAAGCGGTTTTCTCCTTTGCGGACTCCGTCAGTGGCACCTGCCAGTACCCCTTGGTCAGGTCGAGCGTGGTGAAGTATCGCGCCTGTCCCAGCCTATCAATCAGCTCATCCACCCGGGGCATGGGGTAGAGATCGAACTTGGATACTTCGGTCAATCTCCTAAAGTCATTGCAGAACCTTAAGGAGCCATCGGGTTTTGGTATTAGGACAATAGGACTAGCCCATTCACTCCGGGATTTTTTGATGACCCCTAGTCGTAGCACTGTCTTCACTTCCTCTGATATGGCTTGTCTTCGAGCCTCCGGTACCCGGTATGACTTCAGGCGTACCTTCAGGTGAGGCTCGGTGACAATGTCATGTCGTATCAGACTTGTCCTACCGGGCAGCTCGGAGAAAACATCGGGGTTCTGCTGAACCAGCCGTCTGGCCTCTCGCCTCTGTTGCTTGGTGAGGGCTTCTCCAATCCTTACTTCCGGTTCGTCCTCTCCGGAGGGCGCTGGAGCCGGGGTTGAATGACCCGAAGAGGAGGGAGATGGGGATAAATCAACCATCAGGCTTTCCCGTTCCTGCCAAGGTTTTAATAGGTTGACATGGTATATTTGTTCAGGTTTCCGCCTACCGGGCTGCAATACCTTATAGTTGACCACCCCGACTCTTTCCTTTATCTCGTAGGGGCCTTGCCACTGAGCCAGGAATTTACTCTCCGCCGTGGGGATTAATACCAACACCCGATCCCCGGGTTTAAAGGTCCGCACGGTGGCTTGTCTATTGTAGCGGCCGCTTTGCGCGGCCTGAGCCTCCTGTAAATGCTCCTTCACAATTGGCATGACCGCGCTTATGCGGTTCTGCATTCCTAAAATGTGTTCAATCATACTTTTATGGGGGGTGGGCTCCTGCTCCCAGGTTTCTTTTGCCAGGTCCAACAATCCCCGGGGATGTCGCCCGTATAACAACTCAAAAGGCGAAAACCCCGTGGATGCCTGTGGCACCTCTCGGATGGCAAACATCAAATAGGGAAGCATCATATCCCAGTCTTTCCCGTCTTTTGAAATCACCCTTTTTAGCATGGTTTTCAGGGTTTTATTGAAACGCTCGACTAAACCGTCCGTTTGAGGATGATACACAGACGTACGCAACTGCTTGATCTGGAGTAGCCGGCACAGCTCTTTGGTCACTTTAGACATGAATGGGGTCCCCTGATCCGTAAGGATCTCCTTGGGCAACCCCACCCGGCAGAACACAGCAAACAACTCCCGAGCTATAAGCTTTGCTGCAGTATGTCTGAGAGGTATCGCCTCTGGATACCGGGTGGCATAGTCAACGATCACTAGGATGTGTTGGTGCCCTCGAGCGGACTTTACGAGGGGCCCCACCAGATCCATCCCTATCCGTTCAAAAGGGACTTCTATAATGGGTAAGGGCACCAACGGACTGCGAAAGTGGGCCAGGGGTGCGGTAAGCTGACACTCCGGGCAGGTTTCACAGAACCGTTTTACCTCCCCAAAGACCCCGGGCCAATAGAACCTTTGCAATATTCGCTCCTGCGTTTTCTTGACCCCTAGGTGGCCACTCATCAGGTGTTTATGAGCCAAGTCGAGAACCCGCCGGCGATACGGCTGGGGCACCACCAACTGCTCTACCCCCACGCCCCTTATTTCATCTACCCGGTAGAGTAAATCTTGCTTCAGGGCGAAATGGGGGTACCTTACCTGGGCACCTGGTAGCTGTGCCACCCCGTCAACCACTGTCACCCGACTTCGAGCATGTATTAACGTAGGGTCCTGGAGTTGGGCTGTCCCAAACGTATCCGGGGACGCCTCCAACTCCGGGATGGGCTCAACCATCTCAGCCTCTCCTGCCAATACCTCTAGGGGTGACCTATCGGGTTCACACTCTGTCCCTATCATGGTGACCCCTACGGCAGGCGTCCCGGATTCGGGATTGTCGGGCTCAGGTCCCGGACGGTCCAATACCTGAAGGGACTTAGGAGGCCCCTTCCATAGAGTCCAAAAATACGGCAGATCCCTTCCTAGGATCACGTCATAGGGAAGAGAGTTCATAAGTCCCACCTCATGTTGCACCTGTCCGCAGGGTGCTGTGATGGTGACAACCCCCGTGGGATAGTCTCGTCGGTCCCCATGTATGCAAACCACCCCCACGGTACGCCCTGTGGCCTTTATGTTAGCCCTTAGGGTTGATCGCACAAGGGTCACTAAGCTTCCGGAATCCAACAAGCCTGTAACCGGACGTCCATTCACCTGTATTTGGCACAAGTGGGGCTCAGTTTCCGGGGAGACAAGGTCCGCGGTATATACCGCCTGAGCATACATTGAACCCCGTCGGGTAACCCCACAATCCATGGGCTCCGTGGTGAGTGGGCACTGGGCCTCCATATGTCCCACCCGCTGGCATCGCCAACATCTAATAGGGAAGGATACCTCCTTGACGAGTTGTCGTTTAGGGTACATAGCCTTCCGGACCGCAGGGACGGCGGGCGCGACCTCAGACGGAACGGTAACGGACTCCCGCACCGGTGTCAGCGGTGGGTCCTTGGCCCGAGGCTTGGAGGGGCCGGACCGACGGGCGGCACGCGAAGTCTCAGTGTCCCGTATCAAGTCCTGCGTAGCCACATGCCGCTCCACCAGAGCTACTAATTGGTCCAGGGTACTTGGGTCGCCCTGTCCTACCCACCGTTGAATGGTGACGGGTAAGGTACGCACAAAGCGATCCACCACTACCCTTTCCACCATTTGCACAGGGCTCAGAGTGTCAGGCTGCAACCACTTCTTTACCAGATGCAACAAGTCATAGGCCTGGGAGCGTACGGGTTTGGCTTCCTCATAGAACCACTGATTTACCCGCTGAGCCCGTACATAGGTATTCACCCCCAACCGAGCAAGTATTTCGGCTTTCAGGGTCGCATAGTCTATGGCGTCCTCGGTACAGAGGTCCAGGTACGCTTTTTGGGGCTCCCCCGTCAGATAGGGCGACAATACCTCAGCCCACTGGGGGGTCGGCAACTTTTCCCGCTCGGCCACCCGCTCAAACACCGCCAGGAACGCTTCCACATCATCCCCCGGGCTCATCTTTTGCAACGCTTGTCTGACCGTTTTCCGGACGCTGCCGTCGTCACCCGGTCCCGGGGTTGTTGCTGCCGGTCCGGCACGGATCGCCTTGGCCAGGAGAACCATCTGTTCTTGATGTCTTTGTTCCTGCAATTGCAAGGCTTGCTGCTGACGTGCATTGGCCTGAACCAGCTGCTTTAGTATGTCCTCCATGGCGTCGCCGGGTTTGGGCTGTAGTATAGCCGCTTGAATCCAGGACATGTGCTACCGGGTCACCAGAAATGGAAGCTACACCTCACCGGGCTGGCATGCCCGCCGATTCTCCACCATATGTGAGGTAGCGTGGTCGGCTGCGTAGCAGAAGACACGGGATCCAGGCACCAAGGGTCACAGCACACGGTTTATTGCACAAATCACAAGTCCAATACAGCATACACTTGTTTCTCCGGCAGATACTCAGGGAGTTGTGTTCACTCCCTCACACACTAGGCGACCACGCCCATCTTCCTGTTCCCTTTTAACCCTCCTTTCAGTCTGTAGGGAAACAGCATTAACCCCGGAGTGGAGTTACTTTCTATCATGGAGTGAGCACAACCGGGGCGAGACGTACCGGCCGTCATAGATAACCCCGGTCACAGTCTCACACCAGTTAGAGGAACGAAAGGAACGAAACCTCGACTGGTTCCTGCCCTGGACAGGTTTCCTGGCTTTAGTCTGTGGCAAGGAAGTACTCTTCCCGCCAGTAGCCTCCTTAATAATTTCATCCAGCTGTTCACCGAACAGCCTAGACCCAGCAAATGGGAGCCCAGCAAGGTACTTTGAGGAAGCATCCGCCTTCCACTCACGAAGCCACAAGATCCTGCGGATAGCGAGGGAATTGGCGGAGGCCACCGCAGTGCGGTGAGAGGCCTCCAGCATGGCAGACATGGCGTAGGCTGAAAAGGCTGAAGCCTGGGAAGTTAAAGCAACCAATTCAGGCATAGAGTCCCTAGTGAGGGTATGCATCTCCTCCAGAGAAGCAGAGATGGCTTTGAGAGCCCACACTGCTGCAAAAGATGGGGAGAACGAGGCCCCTGTCGCCTCATAGACAGACTTGGCCAGGAGGTCAACCTGGCGGTCAGTGGGATCCTGGAGTGAGGTGCCATCAGCCACAGATACAACTGTCCGGGCTGAGAGTCTAGACACCGGAGGGTCCACCTTTGGTGAGAGAGCCCACTCCTTGACCACCTCTGGTGGAAAAGGAAAACGGTCATCAGAACCACGCTTTGGGAAGCGTTTGTCAGGACAGGCTCTGGGCTTGGACACAGTGGTCTGAAAACTGGAGTGGTTAAAGAACACACTCCTTGGTCTCTTAGGCAAAGTAAACTGGTGCTTTTCTGCCAGAGAGGTTTGCTCCTCTGATACTGGCGGATTGAGGTCCAGAACAGTATTAATGGACGCAATCAAATCACTAACATCTGCATCCCCCTCAGTCAGATCAATGGGGCACATAGAGGTAGCGTCCGAGCCCCCAGTAAAGACATCCTCCTCGTCCTGCGAATCGGCTCGTGAATCGGAGCCGCGGGACGAGGAAGGAGAGGGGTCCCTGCGTTTCCTTTTAGGAGGACGGGGTCTGGGAGCAGATGAAGAATCCTCTGTGAGCTCTGGAGAGCGAGCCGAAGCAGCAGAGGCACCCTGTGAAGGGGGCTGATGCATGCTCAGCAGAGTCCGGGACAGCTCTCCCATGGAGTCAGCAAAGGACTGGGAGATAGACTTAGTAAACAATTCTACCCAAGCCGGGGGTTCAGCCACCGGGGCCGGAGCAGCCTGAGGGACCACTGGGGAGACTCCAGGCTGAGGCACCACCATGTTAGAGCAGGCATCACAATGAGGATATGTGCTCGGTTCAGCCAGTACGAGCTTACATGCAGTGCATATTGAGTACAGCCTTGCAGCCTTGCTCCTAGTGTGAGACATGCTGCTGAGGTGGGGGCTCTGCAGTAAGAACACACTCCTTCAGAATGACCCCCAGAGAGTGTATAATAAAGTCCACAACCAGAGGTTGTGGCTTACCAGACCGTTTGTGTGCCCTCCGGATCCCACAACTCAGACCCCCAGACAGGTTGCAGAGATGCAGCAGCCAGCGCCGATCAGTGTGAGAACGCTGATAAAATGGCACCGGAGTGAGGAGGGGGGGGCGGGGCCTAGTCCAAGAGCGGGAACCGGAGGGCCAAGGGGATATACAGGGGAGGGAAACATCTCCTCAGAGAGGAGTGTCCTCCCCTCTGCTGAACGGCCGGTGGGCGGCGCCGCACTGTCCCTCTGCATGACTGACATGCAGGGGCAGTGAAACCAAAAGTAGGCCGCAGCTGAAGCCGGGGACTAAATTTTACAGTGCGGCCGGCGAGCAGGCACCCTCGGCGCGGTTCTCAGGGGAAACCCAGAGAACCGGCCGGAAATGTCACCAAAATAACTAACACACTTTCCCCAACAATAAAAAATGCAAGGGACCCCCTGACAATAACGTCTCAATACTTAGCTTGAGAGACGCAGGGCCAGGTCCCTGAGGGATGAGTGCTCCGTCCGGTAGGGTCCTGAGAGGGCTGCGGATGGAGACCGGTCTCCTGCAAAGCAGTGAGAACCGTGCTGGCTCCCACTTCAAGCCAGAGCCCGAGGGATGGTGAAGGAGCGCGGCATGTAAAGGCTCCAGCCTTGAAATCAACCTTAACAGCACCGCCGACACAGTGGGGTGAGAAGGGACATGCCGGGAGTCCAGCTTGGACCCGCTTTTCTTCCAACTCTTTAAAATCAAAAATCAAAAATCAGATGAAAATGCATGTGTGATCCTCCTGAACACAAAGCATTGAACTGGCTAGATTTGGTCATCCAGGGGATGTATATGCTCGGAGGGAGGAGCTACACTTTTTAGTGTAGTACTTTGTGTGTCCTCCGGAGGCAGAAGCTATACACCCATGGTCTGGGTCTCCCATAAGGAACGATGAAGAAAATGGGAACACTGAAATAACACATCCTACATCTGAATGAATGAAATATTCTCATCGAATACTTTTGCTCCGTACAAAGTTGAATGTGCTGACAACCAAAATCACACAAAAATCAGTCATGGAAATCAATTGTTTTAACCAATTGAGGCCTGGATTTGAAGAAAAACACACATACAAAATAAAAGTGGAAACAAGTCAAAATGAGGCTCAGTATTGTGTGTGGCCTCCACGTGCCTGTATGACCTCCCTACAATGACTGGGCAGGCTCCTGATGAGGAGGCAGATGTTCTCCTGAGGGATCTCCTCCAAGACCTAAATTAAAGCATCAGTCATCTCATGGACAGCCTGTGGTGAAATGTGGCATTGCTGTATGAATTGAAACATGATGTCTCAGATGTGATCGATTGGATTTAGGTTTGGTGAACGGGTGGGCCAGTCCATTGCATCAAAGCCTTCATTATGCAGAAACTGCTGACACATTTGATCAACATGAGGCCTAACATTGTTATGCATCAAAAGGAACCCAAAGCCCACAGCACCTGCATATGGTCTCACAACGGGTCTGAAGATCTCATCCCGGTACCTAATGGCAGTCAGAATACCTCTGGCTACTACAAGGAGGGCTGTGCAGCCCTCCAAAGAAATGCCACCCCATACCATTACTGTCCCACTGCCAAACCAGTCATCCTGGAGGATGTTGCAGGCAGCAGATCGCTCTCCACGGCGTCTCCAGACTCTGTCATGTCTGTCACAAGTGCGCAGTGTGAACCTGCTCTCATCTGTGAAGAGCACAGGGTGCCAATGTTGAATCTGCCAAGCTGGGTGTTCTCTGGCAAATGCCAATCGCCATGCACAGTGTTGGGCTGTTAGCATAACACCCACTTGTGGACGTCAGGCCCTCATACCACCCTTATGGAGTATGTTTCTGACACTTTGAGCAGACACATGGATATTAGTGGCCTGCTGAAAGTCAATTTGCAGGCTATGGCCCTGCTCTTTCGGTTCCTCCTTGCACAAAGGAGGAGGTAGCGGTCCTACTGCTGGGTTGTTGCCCTCCTATGGCCCCCTCCACATCTCCTGATGTACTGGCCTCTCTCCTGGTATCTGCTCCATGCTCTGGACACTGCTGACAGACACAGCTAAGCTTCTCACCACAGCTAGCATTGATGTATCATCCTGGATGACTTGCTCTACCTGAGCAACTTCTGTGAGTTGTAAACACTGTCTCATGCTACTTCTAAGGGTGAAAGCAATGACAAAATGCAAAAGGAACCAAAACAACAGCCAAAAAGGACGAGAACAGAGAAATGGTCTGTGGTCACCACCTACAGAACCACTACTTTATAGGGGCTACCTTGCCAATTGCTTATTATTTGTACCTGTTTTTTGTTCCATTTGCCCAACAGCAGGAAAAATTGATTCACAATCAGTGTTGCTTCATAACTGGAGAGGTTGATTTCACAGAAGTGTGATTCATTTAGAGATAGGCTATGTGCCCACGTTGCGTTCTGTCCCTGCAGAAATTTCTGCAGCGATTTGAACAGCACGTGTGCTTCAAATTGCTGCAGAAACACTGCGTATTGAAAAGCCAATTTCATGTGCTCTGGATGCAGCCCCCACCATAGACAGAGCGGGACCTGCATCCAAAGCTCATGAAAGAAGTAACATGTTGCTTTTTAGAACACAGCGATTTGGCAGCATGCAAATTGCTGCATTCTAAAACGCAACGTGCGCATAATGCACAATCTTCATAGATTGTGCTGGGGACGCAGGACGCATGCAGTTACGCTGCGGTGCAATACGCACACGTGGGCACAGAGCCATACATTGTGTTGTTCATGTGTTCCCTTTATTTTTTTGAGCAGTGTATATATAATATTACACAACTAACCTGTTCAGGAAGATGAAGTATGGTGTGTTCATCGGAGCCAAACTCACAGAGAGATTTGTAAGCAGACGAGCTCACAATAAGATCCTGTCAAAAAAAGAAAAAGAAGACATAGTATAAAAAAGGTACCATCCACAATATATTGCTCCAATGCACCGTTAATATATGAGAAATACATTGAATGCATCAGTAAAAATCACCTTCAACAGAACTTACTTATAGCTTCCATATTAGAGACGGTTAGTAGATTGTGTGATCTAACAAGGGTTGAGCTATAGGTGTCCAAAGTAAAGAATCACAGATTGCTTTTCACTCCTTAGTGCAAAGTTGTACAACTATTAGGAACTAATTACATAATCTACATACATAATTGCCAGTTTCTGTAACCCTATTCCGGCATGCACAATGGCATTGTCAGTTGTGCAGGCGCAGTTCGAACTGCATCTGTGCAAGTGACATCCACGTCACCGCAGCTTCCGGGCACAAACTGCGCATCCGCAAGTAGCGGTGACGTTACCGCTCTTACCACAGACGCAATGCATGCATACACTGAACACAGTCACACACACACGCCTGGATACTCACCTGTCCCTAGCGATGCGGTCCCCGGCACTGAAGTCCCCAGCGCTGCTCCTGCTTCTAGCTCCTCAGTGCAGTGAATATTCAGTGAGTATAATCAGCTGGGGTCAGGAGCGGGAGGCAGCAGAGCCAGACACAGCAGAGACAGGAGACAGACACAGCAGAGACCGGAGAGAGAGATAGCAGAGACAGCGGAGAGAGCGAGAGAGAGAAAGAGAGAATACACACACATACACACACATATATACACAGACAAATCGTTCACACAGCGTACAGCCATATACACACACATGTACACAGATGACACGTACACACAGCGTACAGCCTCACACACACACACACACACAGACGACACGTACACACAGCACAGCTCAAGAAACACAACACCAGATACCAGTATACAGCACACAACAAGGAATAAACAGTGCACAAGGGTGAAAGATATCAAATAACGCAACACATACAATACACAAATGTGGAACGATGACATACAACAGATATGTTCGAAAGCGCAAACAGTGACACATGTCCACTGCTCCGGTCAGCACCACTAAGCATAGACAGATGTTCATTTCACCACACTCCCGATGCGATAGTATCGTGCCTATTTCTAGTTGAGAAATAAATGCAGCTGAAAATCAGTGGAAGGTTAAAAATCTCTGAATGTAGTAGATCTAAGCTCGGGTGTACATGTGATTCAGCCTGACATTTTGTATACTACAAATAAAGCAATAACAAAAAAATATAACATTCAAAGTTACATTATCCTGGGCATCAAAACCAGATCCAGGCATGAGCGCTGGCAGGGTCCATTTACTATAATGATGCAGGTGTGTGCTCTATCGTGCAATATTTTGGCCGGTACACACCTTTTGGTGGCGGGCAGCAAGGCGTAGTCCACTTGATATGATAGACTACAAAGTTGCTTATTTTCATGTGTACCTTTGATTTATGAAATAAAAGTTAAAATGAAGGCTACTATTTAACCCGTTCCTTCTTCCTTTCGCAGGCATTTTTTGTTTTTGACGGGTGTTGTTTCCTCCCTTTGTTCAGAGAGCCATAACTTTTTATTCTTCCACTGATCTAGTTGTATGTTGTCTTGCTTTCTTGCAAAACAAATTGTAGCTTTCACAAAGAAAAAAATATAGGTTCCGCACACCTTTTGTACAGAAATCCTCTATGTGGCCAATATACAGCTATATACCGTACATACACAGTACATAAACACACTGCGATTAATGAAAACATGAACATTGCTATAAACATTAAAAGGAATCTGTCAGCAGGTTTTTGCCACCTAATCTGAGAGCAGTATAATGTAGGGGCAGACCCCCTGATTCTAGCGGTGTGTCACTTACTGGGCTGCTTAGTGTAGCTTTGATAAAATCACTGATTAATCAGCAGTAGATTAACATTAGAGGACTACTTGGCTTGCTGCAGGTAGTCCAGCATATTCATGAGCTCTGTATAACTGCTAGATCTGAAGCAGAGAAAACATTGATTTTATAAAAATGAAAGCAAACAGCTCAGTAAGTGACACATCGCTGGAATCAGGGTCTCTGCAGCTACATTATACTGCTCTCAGATGGAGGCAAAAACCTGGTGACAGATTCCCTTTAAAAACATAAGGTACTTGAGGACCATCCATATTTAGGTACTCCTTGATACGATTGGATGGATTTTGCACTCTTTCATCCAAAATCGCTAACCAAATATCTTACGCTTTAATATTTATAGAAATATTGGAGTTCATGTATTCATTAATGGCAGTGTGCTGAGGCACTGTGAAGTTAGAAGTTGTAGCTTTCAATTACACCCTTCATTTTACCATTCAATGTACTGAAAACGGGGAAAAATATTCTGCAATGGTTATTTGGGTTTTGTTTTTACACCATACATTCCGTGATAAAAATAAATGTAAACCATGATTCTCCAGGTCAATAAGATGATCACCTATACCAAATTTGAAGGAAAAAACATCAGAAATGTATATATAAAAACATTTTAGTTTGTGTAGCCATATTATGAGACTCAAAACATGTTTGTTTTTCCATCAATTGAGCTGGTGAAGGTTTGATTTTGCTCAACAAGCTAACAGACTTATAGATACCATTTTTGGCTATACACAAAGTTTTGATAAGTTTTTATTGTATTTTTTTTGTTTAGTGATGAGTAGTGACTAAAAAAAACAAAACATTTCTTGCTTTTACATTTTTTTTCTTGTTACAGCATTTAGTGATCGATTTAATTATTTCTATATGTTGATAGATCCGACTTTTATGAACGCAAAAGATACCAAATATGTTTACATGTTTTAATTTCGTTATACTCAATAAGGGGGGAAAAGAAGGTGATTTGAACATATGCGCGCGCACACATACATACTTACAGACACACACACACACACACACACACACACACACACACACACACACACACACACACACTTATTTATTTTTTTACTTAATTCTTTAGTCCCCTGAGGGGACCACAGTATACCAGTATATAGTGTAAATCTCAGTCTCATATGAACCTCAGCATATAAGCTGAGTTTAAGTCAATTACCAAGCTGGTTGCAAAGGCTGGCACCAGCAGGCTGATGATCCATTGGCGTCCTGCAAGTGCATTCACAGCAAGCCAATGGGAGCCAGTAAGCACAAGCAGCTTTGTGGGTGTTATTTAAATGCCGCTGTCAAAGATAGACAGAGGCTTCTAAATGGTTACCAGACATGGCAAAAGCTTATCTCTTGCTGCAGCTGTTAGAGACAGATGTCGGCTATGTAAAATGGCCAGTATCAACCTTGTGATGAGAGAGCTTAAAGGGAACCTTACAGGAGCAATATGCACCCAGAACCAAAAGCAGTTCTGGGTGCATATTGCTAATCCCTGCCTACCCGTCCCTGTATACACTAGCATAGATAAAGAGATATTTAGAACAAGTATTCCTAAAGATCTTTTATCGTATGCTAATGAGCAAGGGGACTAGTCCCAAGGGTGTTATATTCCCCGACTAGTCCGCTGTCTTAGCATGTTAGCACACCCACAGGTGCAGCATCAGCAGCGGTGCCACGCGTACCTGTGTTCGCTGTCAACGCTCTTCTGAATGCCAGACATTTCCAGTCATGCACAGTAGACCTCTCTGAAGCCAGGACGCGTACACCCAGCTTCATACTGTGCATTACTGGAAATGCCTGGCATTCAGAAGTCTGGTTACAGCCAATACAAGCATGTGCTGCACCGCTGAATGAATAGCATGTTAGTACACCCCTGTGAGTGTACTAACATGCTAAGAGAGCAAACTAGTTGCGGCATATAACGCCCTTGGGACTAGTCCCCTCGCTCATTAGCATACGATAAAAGATCTTTAGAAATACTTTTTCTAAAGATCTCTCTAACTATGCTAGTGTATACAGGCACGGTTAGGCAGGGATAAGCAATATGCATCCAGAACTGCTTGTGGTTCTGGGTGCATATTGCACCTGACAGGTTCCCTTTAACGCCTGAAGAACCTCCACATGCGATCACCCTAAAAACAGAGTACATATACGTGGCACAACGTTAAGGGCTCAATGTGATTTGCACCATAATTTGGAAACCGGAAAGGGATCTGTATAGAAAATAAGAAGCATGGGTCCCACTGTAAAAAATTATTATCAGTAGCCCAAGTGGTTAGGTGACTTAATCATAACTTCTGGTCCTTGTTAAGTGCACTGGAGCAGAGAAGCCTGAAGTTTTGGAAGAGTGTCTAACACTTTATTTTGGCTAATATTCAAAAAGTGGTGAAAAACCTCTTGAAACTGTCCACCCTTAGTTGACAGTTATTCTTATAAATGCTCCTTACACATGCGTGCTTGGCAGAATGTGCAAGTGTGTACAATAGGAAGATGTGATTGAGCCGCAGTCTTATGTCCTGCAAGTAAAAAAGGATCTAGCACGTTATTATAAGACATGCCAGATATTTTTCCCTCTACATCCACTGTTGGAGGAGTGTTGGGAAACCGTCTCACACATTAGAAAAATGAAAAGTATTATGGCCTTGTACAATAGCAAAATGATTATTTTGCATTGATCAGACCTATTCCAGGATTGAATCTAAATGGTATGTTTCGAACGACACAATGTTGCTAGAAATTAGGTCTCTGAGCCGGGATTTATTTTATAACTTGCTATAAATCCATTAAAATGGTCCTGAACTAAAATCAAAACCCAAACATATGACTTACTTTAGTCTGAGTATGAGTCCAAAGAATGCCGAGTATATCCGCTTTAAATTTCTAAAAAAGAAGAAAACAGACTATCAAATACCATTTATTACATTTCTAAGTTTGTAGATTTAAGATGTGCCAGGGAGCAGTAACCATTCTGTTACTGGGGGAAGGGACATTTAATAACACTAAAGAAAATAAAAAATAAAGGTTTCATGAATTTGGAGAGGTTTGTCGCTTCCTGTCCCATTTCTACTCATTCATTCATTCACCAAAACTGGCGTAGCGCACGCTCAGGCTACACCAATCAGGAAATAAAAGGTGCCAAATTCCTTAAAGGCGCATGCTACTTAATGAATTTGGCACACGTCCTCTGTAGAGTGCACCTCCGTGAAATACTTCTCCAGTCACTGACCAGTCATACAAAACTCCAGCATTTTGTATTTATGATGGGAAGCATTATAACGCCCCGTGCTACCCTGGCTCTGCCCCCAGCTCCAACCATTTTGGTGGAGCTGATTCAAACTGCCATGAACACATCAAAAGTCGCAACTTTTTTGCAAAGCTCCCCGCTGCGCAAGAAGACTACGCTTTATCACAGCTTTTATGACAGTTCTCTAACATGAAAGCTTTGATGAATCAGCCCCAAAGTGACAATGTTAAAATAATGTCATTACTAGAGACCCCACTACACTTTAGATGCAAGTTGACCAAACCCAACTATTTATGTGGGACTGGCCTATTATGTGTATGGGGGCCTCCCAACTCTCCCTCAAGGAGATGACAGGGATTGAAAAATCAGGCAGTTAGAATTTCAGAAAACGATCCTTTTGTTTTCATGTGTGGTAAGATGCTGTCAAAAGTGTTTGACAGAGGCTTTCTTTTCTTTCTCCGTTCAAGGCACATGAACGCTGAGCCATGCTGAGTGTTCCTCTGTATAAGGGTACTAGCTGTTCCCAGCCAGCTAACGCTCGGCATGCCCATTCCTATCTAATTAATGCTGCTGGTGATTAATTAAACTAAAGTTAATAATGACAACATTTAGTAGAGTTAAAGTGGTTGAATTACGTGGAGAGGAAGTTGATAATTGTCGACTGGCAACAAAAACGTGACGTGAAAAATGCTGGGAGTTGCAATTTAGCATTACGCGGCCTTCGTCTGTCATTGGCTGAATGAGCTCAGCTTGAGGTGTGTGAGTGTGCAATGTACACAACAGGATTTGTGTCTGTGCTTACAGGACCTGTGATGATGTCACATGGAGGAGAGGAGTCACGGGTCACATGATCAGCTCTTTAGAGTATGCAGGACCCTGCTGTGAGTAGCTCTCCCCCCAAAGGTAAACAGCTTTCCCTCAAGGGTATATAGCTCTTCTCCCCCCCCTCAAAGGTTTCAGCTCACCTCCCTGGTATATAGCTCCCCCAAAGGTATACAGCTGTCCCCCTCAAGGGTATACAGCTTTCCTCCCCTCCAAGGGTATACAGCTCTTCCCCACAAGGGTATGCAGCTTGCCTACCTGGTATATAGCTCCCCCCAAAGGTATACAGATTTCCTCCACCCGAAGGGTATACAGCTCCCCTCTCCCCAAGGGTATACAACTCTTGTCCCCAAGGGTATACAGCTCACCTCCCTGGTATATAGCGCTCATCCTCAAGGGTATACAGCTCACCTCCCCCCAAGGGTATACAGCTCACCTCCCTGGTATATAGCTCCCTCCAAAGGTATAGAGCTGTCCTTCCCCCAAAGGGTATACAGCTAGGGGTGTAAGGGTTAATCACCGTGGCACTACACGGCAGAGTTGAATATTGGCGGGTTTCCCTGTGGGATGGGGGTGTAAGGGTTAATCACCGTGGCACTATACTACAGCCTTGAATATTGGGTTTCCTGGGAGCTGGTAGTGTAAGGGTTAATCACTGTGGTACTCCACTGCAGCCTTGAATATTGACAGCTTTCCTGGCGGGATGGCGGTGTAAGGGTTAATCATAGTGACACTACACTGCAGCCTTGAATACTGGCGGGTTTCCCTGCAGGTGCATGGCAGGCGGCGTGTTCGTGAAGCTCGGAAACGCGGCCAGGAGAAGGTGGGCAGAGCCACAGGAGAGGAGGCGGCGGTGGCGGCGCATGTGAATTTATGTCGGGTGCATGGAAGGCGGCGGGTGAGTGAAGCTCAGGAACATGGCCAGGAGAGGAGGCATGGCAGGAGAGGGGGAGGCGGTGGCGGCGCATGCAAGTTTATGTGTGGGCCGGCTCGGCTGTGATGACGTCACATGGACGGGAGGGATTGGTGAGTCACCACAACGGCTTTAGATGAGGACCGATAGTCTGCCAAACCAACGGTTACCCTACAGCTATTGCACGTGTATTGCCAGCTTTACAGTCAGTCAATAAAATGATTTAATTGTATAAGGGGCTAAAAAGATAAAAAAAAAAAAAAGCGCAACAGGGTATAAATGGAGTATTATTATTATTATTATTAACGGAGTTCAAATGGGAGAATGAGTGAGGGGATGCGCTCACCTGATGGAGTTATGAGAGGCACAACTCCTGTAGAAACATAAAATAAGCGGCTCCACAATATGCAGAGATTAAAGTATGGGAAACAATGGATGTATGATGCTGGTTTGTCCTGATGAAGAAACCACTGGGTTTCGAAAAGTGTAGACTTTAATAAACCGCATGTTCTTCACCAGGGTATGTGAACTTTTGATCAGGGTCATTTGGATGTTTTTGGTTGTCATTATGATTTAAAATGAGAAAATACAGTAGTCTGACAACAAATGGCTTCACCCAACCACTAACCATGAGTGGAAAAAATATTCTGTTATTCATATTCTCTGAAAAAAGGCCAAGAAAGCAAAAAATCTGCCGGGGTATGTAAATTTTGTGCACAACTGTAGGGGATATCGTCCCTATTAAAAAAAACAAAACCAAAAAAAAAACTAGCACTACACCTGTTTGAGGTAAACTGCTTAAAAACATACTTTTAATTTGCATGGAAATTAGGAGGGTTCCTAGCACCCTTGGCGTGGCAAGGCACAGTTATTCCCCCTCATATTGCATGATACCTCTGACTGACAAAGCTTGCTTCCCACAGTGTGCACAGTCTGAACTCAACCTGCATGTGTGCGCATGTGCACTGACAGAGCCTTTCTGCAAGAACACAGTGATTATTTTATATCTGCACAAATAGGCTTCTGTAAATCACCCTTGGCATGGCACAGTTATGCCCCCTTATTGTGCACTTTGAAGGTCTAACCCTGCTCCTGATTCAGTGTTCAATTCTGTGAGTGAGCACTATCTGCACAGAAGCACTGGCATAGCCTGAGCCCTGTCGTGAGTGCTCTGTGCACACAGTGATTATCTTCCATCTGCACAAATAGGCTTCTATAAATCACCCTTGGCATGGCACAGTTATGCCCCCTTATTTTGCCCCTTGAAAGCCTTAAGCCCCCGTCACATTTAACGGCTTACCAGCGATCCCAAAAATGATGTGACCTGATAAGTATCGCTGGTAAGTCGCTGGTGAGATGTCACCCAGTCAGACCTTACCAACGACGCAGTAACGATCAGCGACATGTATAACGACCTCGGCGGGTGTTGGGACCGTGTTAGGAGGTCGTTGGTAGGCCTCAAACACAGCGATGTGTCCTGCCCAGCATGACATCGCCTTTGAAGAAAATGGTCCCAACCATTCAGCAACAACTAGCGATCTCTCACAGCAGGGGCCTGATAGCTGGTTGATGTCACACATAACGAGATCGTTGCTGCGTCACAGAAACGGTGACGCCGCAACAATCTCGTTAGCGATCTCGTTGTGTGTGACGGGGCCCTTTACCCTGCTCCTGATTCACATTGCTCATTTCTTAGAGTGAACATGGTCTGCACAAGAGCCCTGGCATAGCCTGAGCCCTGCAGTGAGCCTCTGTGCACATCAGTGATCCTCCATCTGCACAAATAGGCTTCTGAAAAACTCTAAATTCACTGTCTATTGCAAGATCAATAGTTTGTACGAGACAGAAGTGTAGGAGCTTTACATACCTCATAGTCTTCTGTCTTAACAACCAAAGAAGGAACCAAGGAAAAAAATGCATGTAACACCTTCAGCACGAGAGGACGCTTGTCACAGTCTAGTTTAGGAGACAGGGCCTTCCAGGTAGACCGAATATCCACCACCTAGAGATAATAATACAAATAACTATAAACACATTTCGAGACTACAGGCTTATAACTGTCAGAGCTTCTTTGTAACTACTGTATAGGGTAGATATTATAATGACCAACCATGCGCCTAGCAAATTATTTCTAATATGAAAACAGTAACATTCATCAAAGCTTTTCCTTCAGAAAACTGCTGTAAAAGCTTTGAAAATGTTACTCCAAAAATCTCTCTGCCAGCCACTGACTGTAGTAGCATGTCTACAGTAGTGAGCTGCATGCCACTGAAAAGGTTCACCAAATTCATTCAGTGGCATACACCTCTAAGTGAATATGTCCCATCTAGCGATGGTCGGATCCGGACTGTAAAAGTCCGGATCCGTGCAGTTTCAAAATTATCAGTGTGCTGGATTCTCAGGGAATCCCACCTAATGAACGGGGTCCAGCACTCGAATAATGCAAAAAAAAAAAAAGCAGGGTGTAAATAAAGAAAAAAAAATTAATAAAGCAATTGGCACTTCATACTTACCAAGCTTCCAGCGTGTCTTTAACTGCTTCGGAGGCCACGCATTTACTTCCGGGGCCACGCATAAGGCTCATGCATATTCACTGCTTTCCCCGCCCATTGGGGTTTGTGATTGGTGACCTCAATGAACTCTCACCGAGTTCACAGATCTGCATCTCCTGGCAGAAAACTGCATTTATTGCCAAGAGATGCAGATTTGGCAAAAAAAAAAAAAAAAATCGCATCACTACCGCATGTTGTATGATGTGGTAGTGATTAGTGATGAGCGAGTACTAAAATGCTCGGGAGCTCGAGGCTCGGGCCGAGCATCTCAAAATACTCGTGTACTCGGCCCGAGCACCGAGCCCAATGTTATCCTATGGGAGACCCGAGTATTATTCTGAAATGACCCCCGGCAGCATGTAGAAACCATAAAACTGTAAATTAAAAAAAAAAACGTGCGTGTGTGTGTAAGCGTGCATATATATATATATATATATACACGCGGAGTGGAGTGCGGGAGGGGCCGTAGCCGAGCGGGGAAGTGTCGGGCTAAAGGCACGGTCACGCTGTGCGGGCTGGCCAATCACTGCAATTCCACAACAGGGCTGTGGCATTGCAGTGGTCTGCCAGCCAATCCCTGCATAAGGGATGGCTGTAAAAAGAGCGCCAACATGAAGACCCCGAGTACAGCACGAGTATCGCGAGATTACTCGGTCCCCGCCGAGTAGCCCGAGTACATTGATACTCGTGCGAGTACCTAGTAGTAACAAGCATACTCGCTCATCACTAGTAGTGATGCATTTTTTTGCCAGGAGGTATAGATTAGGTGCAGGAATATGGTGTAAAAATTTCACCACAAAATCTGCATCTCTTGGAAAAAAAATGAGCAAAAATGGTTTTGATGCTTTTTTGGTGCAGTTCTCTTCCAGGAAGTGCTGAAATATCTCCACCACATTTCAGCACGAAATTTGCACCTCCTGGCAGAAAAATGGTTTTCTCGCCATTTGGGTGAAGTTTTCTGCCAGGAGGTGCAAATTTCGTGCTGAAATGTGGTGGAGACATTTCAGCACTTCCTGGAAGAGAACTGCACCGAAATAGCATCAAAACCATTTTTGATCATTTTTTTGCCAAGAGATGCATATTTGGTGCTGAAATTTTTACACCATATTTCGGCACCCAATCTACACCACCTAGCAAAAAACCCCCCCAAAAAAACGCATCATACCGCATTCCAGGATCAATTGTAGGTCAGAACTGATTTAAGTCCGGTTAGTCCTGCCGATCCCGGATATCTGCGAGTTCGCCCATTACTAGTCGCATTGTATTCCAGTAAGGCATAGCGTGTGCAATGCCAGCCTTAAAGGGGTTATCCGGCTTATTTTGACTTCTTTTTATTATTACCCTATTGGGCTACATTGGGGCAGGTAAGTAGATAGTGAGCACTTACCTGCCCTGCTGTCAGCCCCCCTCCCCCGGCTCAGAGCGGTCATGTGACTGCTCCTGCCGCGATATTGCTGCTTCCGGTCATTTCATGTCAACATGGGCAGTGCCATGTTGACATGCAAATCTGGAACAGCATGTTGCCGCCCTGCTGGGGGGTACAGTGCGTGAGTCCCCTTCCCCCTTACCTGCACCCTCCCACACATTCCCCTGCACCCCGTACTCTCCCCGCCCACGGTGTCACCGCCAGCACCAGGCCCCCTGTTTACAGTGCTTAGGAGAGCAGGAGTGCCCGTGCAGTCTGTGTCCCGCTCCAGCCCCGCGACTGCCTTCATTGCAGTGTGTGTCTGCCCGCATGCAGATTCTCACACTGCAGAGCTGGCAGCCGCGGGGATAACGAGCGCTGCTGTCAGGAGGCAGATGAGATCATTACCTGCTGTGACGATCTTCTCTTCACTCCTGTCACCGCTGTCACTGCCGCCTATGCCCGCTGCGTTCTCACGTCACTAGCGGTGACGTCACGGGCGATACTGCTGAGAACGCGGCGGGCATAGAAGGCAGTGACATCGCTGACAGGAGTGAAGAGATCGTCACCGCAGGTAATGATCTCATCTAACCTCCTGATGGCAGCGCTCGTCATCCCCTGCAGTGACCTGGACTATTGATGTTAGCTCAGGTCACTGCATTGCTCTCCCAG
The DNA here is from genome assembly GCF_048569485.1 of Anomaloglossus baeobatrachus. Lineage (NCBI taxonomy): Eukaryota > Metazoa > Chordata > Amphibia > Anura > Aromobatidae > Anomaloglossus > Anomaloglossus baeobatrachus. The sequence continues at coordinate 527,347,679 of NC_134353.1, forward strand.
CCAATGGGGAACATTCTGTTCTTCATTGACTGGGGGGACATTGTCTATGGTATGGATAGTCATGTGTCCCCCTTATTGGATTATGCCGGACCCGGATTTGATTGTTCTTTTCAATAAATTGGTGAAAGAGGGAATGTTTTGGGGAGTGTTTTTTCAAATAAAACTTTTTTTGTTGTCTATATTTTTTTTATTAGTGACTGGGTCGGTGATGTGGGTTATCTGATACATGCCTGACATCACTAACCCCAAAGCTTGATGCCAGGTGACATTACACATCAACATGGCATCAACCCCATATATTACCCCGTTTGCCACCGCACCAGGGCAATGGGATGAGTTGGGGAAAAGCGCCAGGATTGGCACATCTAATGGATGCGCCACTTTTGGGGCAGCTGCGGCCTGCTATTTTTAGGCTGGGGAGTGTCCAATAACCGTGGACCTCCCTAGTCTGAGAATACCAGACCACAGCTGTCTGCTTTACCTTGACTGGTGATCCAATTTGGGGGAATCCCATGTTTTTTGTTCTAAATTATTTATTTAATTTAAAATAGCGTGGGGTGCCCTCTGTTTTGGATTATCAGCCAAGGTGAAGCTGCCAGCTGTGGTCTGTAGGCTGCAGCCATCTGCTTTACCCTAGCTGGCTACAAAAGATAGGGGGGACCCCATGTCGGGTTTTTTTTTGTTAATTATTTATTTTTTGGCTAAATACAAGGCTAAGCACCCTTTAGTGCCACAAGAAAGTCACTAAAGGGTGCCAGCTTAGAATATGCAGGTGGGTAGGACATTATATATGTCTTTTTCATCTATCTATTCATCTATCCATTATCTGTCTATCTATCTATCCCTACATTCATTCATTCATTCCTCCCTCCCTCTCTGTCTCTATATCTATCTACTCATCTCTATATCTACTCATCTATTTACTTTCTTGCTGCTTCCGTTTTTTGCGGTCCGCAAAAAAAACGGAAGGAAAACGGATGACACACGGATGCATCCGTGAAGAAATGGACCGTTTTTTTGCGACCGGAAATACGGAACGGTCATGTGAATGTAGCCCACATGTGTTCACTATGGGGGTAGGGATCGGTACAGAACGATGGGGAGGGGGGGGTCGGTACAGAGCGCTGCGTGTGTGTGTGTGTGGGTGGGGGGAGGGTTGCAGAGCCTGATGTGATGTGGGGTGCAGAGTTCGATGTGTGTGTGTGTGAGTGAGTGAGTGAGTGAGTGAGTGAGTGAGTGTGTGAGTGTGTGTGTGTGTGTGTGTGCGCGCGCGCGTGCGTGCGTGCGTGGCTCAGAGCTCGATGTGGGGCTGTTATTATTCCATTGCTAGACTGATAACAGGTCAGGTGCTGGGCAGAATATTCACAGGGAATGTGTGTGCAGGGGGCGGGCAGAGGGCGGGCAGGGGGCGAGGCTGGACACTGGGGTGGGGCTGGACACTGAGGCTGGGTGGTGCCAGCTCTGACTGAGGTTTTGCACAGGAAGTGGTCAGTTTGCTTGTGCTGAATGTAAACAAAGAGCTGCAGAGAATAAAGGGATAATTCAAGAGGAACAAAAGATTTAAAACAAAAAATAACAATGTAGGGGTGTTTTATATGACAATACAGCACAGATTAGCTTACCAAAAAATTTTGAGTTTATGTCAGACAACTCCTTTAAAGATTTGGCCCCTAAAGCGTTGCTCAGATCTGGCTTTGTTTAAAGTCTCTACACTAATTTCAATGGACAGCAAGTAAAAGTTCACTTTTTGGAGAATTAATGCAGCAAGTAAAAGATTGCTCAAGAGGTTAAAGAAAAAAGTATGAGACGGAGCATGACCAGAAATATATACTATAAAAAGACAACAATTAAAGTATTTTCTCAAGAAGGAAAGATCAGAATCTACTAAACACATAAGACAACAAAGCCTGAATCTGAAGTTAAAAAACGGACAGGAAAATATATATTACTAAGACATCTAGAGCTAATTATAAAGGACACATCTACACGTCCTTTGTACGTGTCTAGGTGCTGTCTATATTTTTCTCAGAAAACATGCCGATACGTCGAGTTTTATATATCCATACACATTTCTGTATTAAAAACCAATCCATGTCTCCAGTCCGTGAAACTCTCAACATGTGGTATTCTCATCCGCTTAGAGGATCACACTCCTTCACCCAATAAAATAATGTTTAGTAAGAAAAGCTGAAACTGTGACTATCACCCCCATAAACAATATGTAGCTATACAGTAATCCAGCGAGCAAGGTCAAGAGAGGTTATAATAAACCTAAACCTCTACTGAACCTGCAATGCAGGCTGAAAAAATCTAAGCAATGAAGGGAATTTTGTTACTTACCGTAAATTCCTTTTCTTCTAGCTCTTATTGGGAGACCCAGACGATTGGGGGTATAGCTACTGCCCTCCGGAGGCCACACAAAGCACTACACTAAAAAGTGCAAGGCCCCTCCCCTTCTGGCTATACCCCCCCGTGGTATCACGGGTACTCCAGTTTTAGTGCCAAAGCAAGAAGGAGGAAGCCAATAACTGGTTTAAACAAATTAACTCCGAGAAACATCGGAGAACCGAAAAAACCGTTCAACATGAACAACATGTGTACCCGCAAACAACAAAAAAATCCCGAAGGACAACAGGGCGGGTGCTGGGTCTCCCAATAAGAGCTAGAAGAAAAGGAATTTACGGTAAGTAACAAAATTCCCTTCTTCTTCAGCGCTCTATTGGGAGACCCAGACGATTGGGACGTCCAAAAGCTGTCCCTGGGTGGGTAAAGAAATACCTCATGTTAGAGCTGCAAAAAAACAGCCCTCCCCTACGGGGATGTCACTGCCGCCTGCAGGACTCTTCTACCTAAGCTGGCATCCGCCGAAGCATAGGTTTGCACCTGATAATGCTTGGTGAAAGTGTGCAGACTGGACCAGGTTGCTGCCTGGCACACCTGTTGAGCCGAAGCCTGGTGTCGTAATGCCCAGGACGCACCCACGGCTCTGGTTGAGTGGGCTTTTAGCCCTGAAGGAACCGGAAGCCCCGCGGAGCGGTAGGCCTCTAGAATTGGTTCTTTGATCCATCGAGCCAGGGTGGCTTTAGAAGCCTGCAATCCCTTGCGCGGACCAGCGACAAGGACAAAAAGAGCATCGGAACGGCGCATGGGCGCCGTTCGGGAAATGTAGATTCTGAGTGCTCTCACCAGATCTAGCAAACGTAAGTCCTTTTCATACCGGTGAACCGGATGAGGGTAAAAGGAAGGCAAGGATATATCCTGATTAAGATGAAACGAGGATACGACCTTAGGGAGAAACTCCGGAATGGGGCGCAGCACTACCTTGTCCTGGTGGAACACCAGGAAAGGAGCCTTGGATGACAAAGCTGCCAGCTCAGACACTCGCCGAAGCGATGTGATCGCGACAAGAAACGCCACTTTCTGTGACAGACGAGAAAAGGAAACGTCCTTTAGAGGCTCGAAGGGCGGCTTTTGCAGAGCAACAAGTACTCTGTTCAGATCCCATGGATCTAACGGCCGCTTGTACGGGGGCACAATATGACAGACCCCCTGTAGGAACGTGCGCACCTTAGGAAGACGTGCTAGACGCTTCTGAAAAAACACGGATAGTGCCGAGACTTGCCCTTTAAGGGAGCTGAGCGACAAGCCCTTTTCCAACCCCGATTGCAGGAAGGAAAGAAAGGTGGGCAATGCAAATGGCCAAGGGGATACTCTCTGTGCAGAGCACCAAGATAAGAAAATCTTCCACGTTCTGTGGTAGATCTTAGCAGACGTTGACTTCCTAGCTTGTCTCATTGTGGCTACGACTCCTTGAGATAATCCTGCAGACGCTAGGATCCAGGACTCAATGGCCACACAGTCAGGTTCAGGGCCGCAGAATTCTGATGGAAAAACGGCCCTTGGGACAGTAAGTCTGGTCGGTCTGGCAGTGACCACGGTCGACCGACCGTGAGATGCCACAGATCCGGATACCACGATCTCCTCGGCCAGTCTGGGGCGACGAGTATGACGCGGCTGCAATCGGATCTGATCTTGCGTAACACTCTGGGCAAGAGTGCCAGAGGTGGAAAGACGTATGGGAGCCGGAACTGCGACCAATCTTGAACCAATGCGTCTGCCGCCAGAGCTCTTTGATCGCGCGACCTCGCCATGAATGCCGGGACCTTGTTGTTGTGCCGGGACGCCATTAGGTCGACGTCCGGCACTCCCCATCGGCGACAGATTTCCTGAAACACGTCTGGGTGAAGGGACCATTCCCCTGCGTCCATGCCCTGGCGACTGAGGAAGTCTGCTTCCCAGTTTTCTACGCCGGGGATGTGAACTGCGGATATGGTGGAGGCCGTGGCTTCCACCCACATCAGAATCCGCCGGACTTCCTGGAAGGCTTGCCGACTGCGTGTCCCCCCTTGGTGGTTGATGTATGCCACCGCTGTGGAGTTGTCCGACTGAATTCGGATCTGCCTTCCTTCCAGCCACTGCTGGAAGGCTAGTAGGGCAAGATACACTGCTCTGATTTCCAGAACATTGATCTGAAGGGTGGACTCCTGCGGAGTCCACGTCCCCTGAGCCCTGTGGTGGAGAAACACTGCTCCCCACCCTGACAGACTCGCATCTGTCGTGACCACTGCCCAGGATGGGGGCAGGAAGGATCTTCCCTGAGACAATGAGGTGGGAAGGAGCCACCATTGTAGAGAGTCCTTGGCCGTCTGGGAAAGAGAGACTTTCCTGTCCAGGGACGTTGACTTCCCGTCCCATTGGCGGAGAATGTCCCATTGAAGTGGACGCAGATGAAACTGCGCAAAGGGAACTGCTTCCATGGCTGCCACCATCTTCCCGAGGAAGTGCATGAGGCGCCGTAAGGGGTGCGACTGGCCCTGAAGGAGGGATTGCACCCCTGTCTGTAGTGACCGCTGCTTGTTCAGCGGAAGCTTCACTCTCGCTGCTCGAGTATGGAACTCCATGCCAAGATACGTTAGTGACTGTGTCGGAGACAGATTCGACTTTGGAAAGTTGATGATCCATCCGAACGTCTGTAGAGTCTCCAGTGTAGCATGTAGACTGAGTTGGCATGCCTCTTGAGAGGGTGCCTTGACAAGTAGATCGTCTAGGTAAGGGATCACCGAGTGTCCCTGAGAGTGCAAGACCGCTACCACTGCCGCCATGATCTTGGTGAAAACCCGTGGGGCTGTCGCCAGACCGAATGGCAGAGCTACGAACTGAAGATGTTCGTTTCCTATCACAAAACGTAGAAAACGTTGATGTTCTGTAGCAATTGGCACGTGGAGATAAGCATCTTTGATGTCTATTGAGGCAAGGAAGTCTCCTTGAGACATTGAGGACACGACAGAACGGAGGGTTTCCATCCGGAACCGCCTGGCGTGCACATGATTGTTGAGCAGCTTTAGATCCAGAACAGGACGGAACGAGCCGTCCTTTTTTGGAACCACAAAGAGATTGGAGTAAAACCCTCTCCCTTGTTCCTGAGGCGGTACAGGAACCACTACTCCTTCCGCTCTTAGGGAGTCCACCGCCTGCAGCAGGGCATCTGCTCGGTCTGGATGTGGGGAGGTTCTGAAGAACCGAGCTGGAGGACGAGAACTGAACTCGATTCTGTACCCGCGAGACAAAATGTCTGTCACCCACCGGTCTTTGACCTGTGACATCCAAATAACGGAAAAGCGGGAGAGCCTGCCCCCGACCGGAGATGCGGAGGGGGGGAGCTGGAAGTCATGAGGTAGCCGCTTTGGAAGCGGTTCCTCCATTTGCTTTCTTGGGGCGCGCGTGAGCCCGCCAGGAATCTGAGCTTCTTTGCGTCCTCTGAGTCCCTTTGGACGAGGAGAATTGTGTCTTGCCCGAACCTCGAAAGGACTGAAACTTCTGCTGCCATCTTTTCTGCTGAGGTTTGCTTGATCTGGGCTGGGGCAAAGAAGAGTCTTTACCCTTGGACTGTTTAATGATGTCAGCCAATGGCTCGCCAAACAGTCTATCTCTAGATAAAGGCAGGCTGGTTAAACATTTTTTGGAACCAGCATCTGCTTTCCAGTCCTTTAACCACAAGGCTCTGCGCAAAACTACCGAATTGGCGGACGCCATTGAGGTGCGGCTGGTAGATTCTAGGACCGCATTGATAGCGTAAGACGCAAACGCGGACATCTGCGAGGTAAGGGACGCCACTTGCGGCACCGCTGGATGTAAGATAGCATCCACTTTTGCTAACCCTGCTGAAATAGCTTGGAGTGCCCATACGGCTGCGAATGCTGGAGCAAACGACGCGCCGATAGCTTCATAGACAGATTTTAACCAGAGGTCCATCTGTCTGTCATTGGCATCCTTAAGTGAAGCGCCATCCTCCACTGCAACTATGGATCTAGCTGCAAGTTTGGAAATCGGGGGGTCAACTTTTGGACACTGGGTCCAGCGCTTGACCACATCAGGGGGGAACGGAAAACGTGTATCCTTAGAACGTTTAGAGAAACGCCTTTCTGGATGAGCGTCGTGTTTCTGGATTGACTCTCTGAAGTCAGAGTGATCCAAGAAAGCACTTAATTTACGCTTGGGATAGAGAAAACGAAACTTCTCCTGCTCTGCAGCTGCCTCCTCTGCTGAAGGAGCTGGGGGAGAAATATCTAACAGTCTATTGATGGCTGATATAAGATCGTTTACCATGGCGTCCCCATCCGGGGTATCCAGATTGAGAGGGGTTCCAGGATAAGACTCCTGATCACTCTCATCAGACGCATCACAGAGCGACTGATTGCGCTGAGACCCTGAGCAGTGTGATGACGTTGAGGGTCTTTCCCAGCGAGCTCGCTTAGGGTGGCTGGGGCTATCATCTGAGTCATAATACTCAGCCTGTGAAGCCGGGGACCCCCTTGCAGTCTGGATTAAATCCAACTGAGGGGGATTAGAGGACAGAGACCTCGCCGTGTCCATAGACTGAGCCCCAGGCATGGATTGCAAAGTTTCAAGGATTTTTGCCATAGTCACAGACATATTATCAGCAAAAACTGCAAAGTCTGTCCCTGACACCGGGGCAGGACTTACAGGCGTCTCAGCCTGGGTCACTATCTCTCCTGACTCCGGCTGGCGAAGCAGCACCGGATCTGAGCATTGCACACAATGGGGGTCCTTGGAGCCTGCTGGTAGAGCAGCCCCACATGCAGCACACGCAGTGTACACAGCCCTAGCCTTGGCAGCCTTGCGTTTTGTGGATGACATGTTGCTGCCTCCTCAGAGCGATCTGGGTATACAGCCAGGAAGCGACCTCACAGTGCAAGCAATAAGGAAATATATATATATGTCCAGTGACACAGTACACTAATACACACTGAGGCACTAGAGGGGCCAGCTGAAAAGCCGCTTACCGCCCGCTTAAGAGCGGGTGTGTGATCTCCAAAGCCCCCCAGTCCAGGTCTCCCAGAGCCTTGCGTCCTTCCTCCAGCCAGACATGCATGTAATGGCTGCCGGCGTTCTGAGAGAGGAGGGGGGGCGGGCCCTGGGCGTTCCTGACTAAGAGCGGGAAGCCTGCTTCCCTCTGTGCCTAGTGAGAGGGCTGGAGCATGTAAATCAGGCTCCAGCCCTCGTCGCTGCCGTGAAACAGCGTCTCTCCCCTACCCTGATTGACAGGGTGGGGGCGGGAACGAATCGGAGCTGCCGGCGTCCTAGGCCGCAAAAGCCGGGGACTAGATTTATAAACGCCACCGCCGTAAAAGCGCGGTCGGCGTGTCCCCGGCGAACTAAAAGTCACAGCAGCGCCGCCGGTCCAGCGGGGGTCGGCGCTGCGTTCCCACAACACAGAAAAAAAGTCCCCCAGTTAAACTGTAGGAACACTAGCTCTAGCGTTACGGTCCCCGGCGCACTACAACACCCAGCCAGCCCGGAGTGTGTCTGTGCCTGCCGGGGACACAGAGTACCTGTATGATGCAGGGCCTTGTCCCTGATGGTACTCCTGCTCGGCATCCACCAGGTGCTATGGGTCTGTGGATGGAGCCCGGCGTCAGAGCTTTGAGGCCGGCAGGATCCCACTTCCACAGAGCCCTACAAGGGGATGTGGAAGGAAAACAGCATGTGGGGCTCCAGCCCCTGTACCAGCAATAGGTACCTCAACCTTACAACACCATCTACGGGTGAGAAGGGAGCATGCTGGGAACCCTATATGGGCCCTCTTTTCTTCCATCCGAAATAGTCAGCAGCTACTGCTGACTAAAATCTGTGGAGCTATGCATGGAATGTCTGACCTCCTTCGCACAAAGCTTGAAAACTGGAGTACCCGTGATACCACGGGGGGGTATAGCCAGAAGGGGAGGGGCCTTGCACTTTTTAGTGTAGTGCTTTGTGTGGCCTCCGGAGGGCAGTAGCTATACCCCCAATCGTCTGGGTCTCCCAATAGAGCGCTGAAGAAAAAAAGGATATAAACAAAAACACAAAAGAAAATAGCATAAAGCACATACAATCTCCAATAGATCACACTTTTTTCCCGTGAAAGGGAATATAAAGAATTGAGATTGTAGAAAATGAATGATCACTAACAAGGTAAAAATGAAGGTTTGCAGTCAGCACTTCAAGTGTAATCATCTCACCTCAGCTTGACATAAAGCATGAAGACCCTGTAACGCCAAGGCTGCCGGAGTAGCATGGTCCGGTTTGGTATAGTCATCCAACACTTGAGTAATAGCAGCCAGCATGTCTGCCCCATGCTGATATGGTCTGAGATGAAAGCATAAAACACAAAAAGGTTTATAAGAATGGTATACAGGCACATCATAGTACATGTCACCTCCGATGGATGGATGTATATATGGGGACAATTGGTAATAAAGCAGCGTGCTTCTGCTGATAAACTGCAGGGAACCCGAGAGTACTCCTATTTACTGCATTTTACCTGTACTGTTATCTGACTGCTCCCACCCATAAAAAAGCAATTCCGATAACAGCCATATATTACCGAATTAGGAGCAAATTCAAGCCAGCTGTGGGATGGATGAACACAGGCTGCTTGTTTCTCTACACAGGCTTCACAATATTACGGATTTTAATATGTTTATTAAGAATAATAAAAGATATCATGCAAAGCTTATCCGAAACACTACGTGAAGAATAAAGGAGAGTTACCTTTGCTTGCAGATGTCTCTGATTGTTGCCGCTTTAGCGACACTTTTTTCCCACCGGGTCTCCTTCCCAATAGATAGACATTGGGAATCTGCCTTGGCAATCAGTTTCTGGAGTTCTGGATAAACTCTATCCTGCAACAAAGAAGAAGAAGAAGTGTAGAAAAGTGTAAGTTCCAGAAGAGACGGCTGAACAGAAGCATTTAAAAAAGTCTGTGCTGGTTAGTTAATTCCTATTGTCATTAAGAATTATCAAGATTAAAATTCTTATAATGGTAGAAACTCCATTGATCTGGTAAAGACTTCTAAATCACATGAACAGGAATCATATTTGATTGATGGGGTCTGTTCCTCGAGACTAAGGGGCAAAGGCCCACAAGAGATCTCCTGTAAATGATAGTACATATTAGGAGATCATACATCTGTTGTAGGTGCATGGAGCAGGCTGGGTTATACAGCTGGCACTTTCCTGTAACTGCAGCGACCTGAGCTAGCTCTACTTGCTGCTGTTTAACTATTTCAACGCATAAAGTTTGGAGTGGCTACTGTATAGTTTAATACCTTAACACATTCTGTTTTTACTCTCCTGAAGAACCTCTTACACTAGTAGAAGCGAAACAAGTAGTTTTCTGAGTGTTTAAAAAAAAAAAAACCACAACAAAACACTAATTGCAATAAATCATCTACATTATGGTAAACACAGTGTTAATTTCAATTAGGTGCTCTAAAGCATTAATGGTTACATGAAATTATACCAGTTTGTTTTTGGATATACTGTATATCAAGGTTTTTTTTCCATTGGCAACCGGTGGACTTCTCAATTTTAACATGTTAAATCTCAGACTATCTGTTGGTACTCACTAAACTTTGGTTCTAGTGTTTGAGTGCATTTAATCATGGTCATAATCAATTCTATGTGTATTAATTTTTTTGTGTATATATAGACTCATCCATTTCTTAGGGCAATATAGGGCTTTGGAAGGCGAGGTGATGTTGAGCGGGGGCATCATTTGCGCAATATAGGGTGCCAACCTCCGCTGTTGGGTAGGGTCATTTCACTGCCTACCAGGGGCAATCTACGGCCTATCAGGGTATTTTTTCCCAAATTTGTTTTGAATCTTTTCACTAAGTGTTTTATGCACATGGAGGTTTGTGTGTTTTTTCTGTAATTCTGGATATATTGATATTTTAATAAATTATCCAATAATAAAGGTATTTTAGCAGGCATGCCCCTAAAAACAGATCTGCCGATTATAAAACTTGGTCTTGCTAACAAAACAATTGTCCCGCAATTGCGTATATTTTAGTAGGAAGAACAAACTGTACTGGGGTAAAGGGAAAATGTGGAAGAAAATGCAGCCAACTATGTGGCAAACCGGAGTTTGTTCCACAGATGAAAGAACACCAACAAGGCGAGAAAGACAGGATTATCTTTCAAAAAGACTGGCCATACTTCGCCCCGTCAATCCCAATATAAGGGACGAATGTGCCAAGCAACATGGTACACCATAACAGGCTCTAGTCCAACAATATAGGAATCACTATGTGCGAAGAACAACCAGAATTCTGAAAGTATTGTCCGGTACAGGGGGTTCGGCAAGAGCAATGTCTTATTGTTAGAGATCCTTCCCACAGAACGACGCCCAACACTTTTCCCCGCACCCACATGGAGCCACGACTCCCCGGTGAGTGCTGCACCCCCACACCGCCCACACCGGCACCCCAGACGACACATACCCACTGCTCACACACGAATAGTCACCTGTCCCCAGCCATGCAGTCCCCAGCACTGACGTCCGCAGCGCCATGGCCCCGCTCGGCTCCACCCCACCCGCTCTCCGCCCGCCGCACACATTACCCCGCAGGATGGGGGCACATGTCAGGATGGTGACTGCACCACGATGGGGGCACATACCAGCATTGGGCCACATCACAGCATCAGCCCACATACCAGGATGGGGGCCATACAAATATGTCCTTCAGACACCCGCCTTCCGTTTAGGCTTCGCCGTCGTCAGTTTCCCCTAAAACTCGCATTTGCCATGACAATAAACAAGTCACAAGGACCAACTCTACACCGTTTTGGCATATATCTACCTGAACCAGTTTTTGGCTATGGACAACTGTACGTTGCGTTTTCAAGAGTGACAATGAGATCCAACATCAAAGTAAATTTGTGACACCCCTTTACAAGGAAAGTTACTTACAGATAGTGAAGAGGTCTTCACACAAAATGTGGTGTACAAAAATATTTTTACTTAACTTTACACTGTTCATGGCCTTCTTTCATTACAAGCCATGGACATCATTAAACTTTAGACTCATCTATTAAAACTGTTCCTTCTGTTGTTTGTTGTCCATTCATTACCTTATTATTCAATCTGCTAACCTACATACACATTCTAGACTACCCGATACATTAGAATCGGGCCACATTCTAGTATATAATGTAAATGCAAAGAAAAGTTCTGTGTAGCAAGACAGTCGTAAAAACAGCCAATCTAAGATAAACTGTCAAAAATGTTGATGTGAATGATCAAGTCCTGGAATTCATTGTCAGATGAACTGACTTTTTAAGAACATTAGTGGGGTCCACAATTGGGAGAATACAGACGTGGGCATGTGAATAGGAATTTGTCTAAATAATAGTTTAGTATGTGGGTGATCGAGTCCTGAAATTCATTTGTGAAATGGGGTGAAATGTGTTTTACTGATGAAAATAATATTTTTTATGATTATAAGTAATAAATTCTAATCTCTACTGGGCCCACTAAACAGAAAATATACATTTGAAAAAAAAAGAACCTACCATACAATTTGGAGTAATTAATAATAATTTAATAAATGGGAAGTTGTGTGGTATTTCTCAAAACAGGTAGTGACCCAGAGGCTTGGTTGGCATGGGCACATGGGGCAATAGTAGCAGTAAACGCTCTCTCTGCCGTGCTTCCTAAAATACCCAGCATCTATTCTGGGAACAGTTTTGGGTGGGAGTGGCAGGGATGAGATGAATGAAATGATGGTCTAATTGTCTCCGGACATTCTCTGACTCTAAAGGGCACTTTACACACAGCGACATGGCTAGCAATGTCCCTGGTGGCGCACAACATCGTTAGTCCCCGTAACACACTTACCTGCCTAGCGACGTCGCTGTGGTCGGCGAACCGCCTCATTTTTAAGGGGGCGGTTTGTGCGGCGTCACTAAGCGGCCGCCCAATAGAAGCGGAGGGGCGGAGATCAGCGACCGTAACATCCCACCCACCTCCTTCCTTCCTCATTACGCGCGGCCGCAGGTACGATGTTGTTCCTTGTTCCTGTGGTGTCACACATAGCTTTGTGTGCTGCCGCAGGAACGACGAACAACCTGCGACCTGCAACAGCAACGATATTTGAGATTAGAACGACATGTCAACGATCAACGATATGGTGAGTATTTTTGATCGTTAACGGTCGTTCCTGTGTTTCACACGCAACAACATCACTGACGATGCCGGATGTGCGTCCCGAATTCCGTGACCCCAACGACATCTTGTTAGAGATGTCGTTGCGTGTAAAGTCCCCTTAAGGCTATGTGCCCACACTGCGAAAAATTTGCAGAATTTTCCGCGATTTTCTCTCGGAAATTCAGTGGAGATTTCAATAATCCGTAGTACAGCGAGTCCCCAGCCATTTCTTTGGCATTTTGGAAGTGCTGTGCCCATGCTGCGTTTTTTTCCACAACGGAAATAATGCAGATTTCCCTGCGGAAAAATTTGCAGCCTGTCAATTATTCTTGCAGATTTTTCTGCACGATCCCATACTTACCTGCCTTGATAGAAGACACTGGAGTCACTTCCTCCAGTGCAGAGGAGCACGGTGGAGCCAGAAGCAGGAAGCAGGAGGTGGGCGGGGCCTGCACAAGCTCCGGTCATGTGACAGCCGGAGCTAGTTCAGGCCCGCCCACCTTCTCCTGCAAAGTGCAGACAGACACAGCTGGAAAGTGAAGTGCTGCGTGATGGAGGTAAGTATTAACTCCCCAATCACTCCAGCACTTGTTCTGCATTGAGGATGTGTGTCGCCCCGTTACCTTCAGGTTGTCTCCGGGTCTTCAAGGACGGCACATCCTGGGTCCTTCTGGTCACTGGTAAGTTGATTTCTATTGGATTCGTGACGCCACTCTCGGTATTGCGGTCAGGGTGATCGCCACTGTAGATTAAAGGGACGCCTGGGGCTGATGGTAGGCGCATTTAGATGTGATAGCCTCCCGAGAGTGAGGCTGGCCCCAGGGCCCGGTTTGGGTGTGTGGAACCACAAGGCGCAGAATGACTCACACGCACGGCAAGAATGTCTTTCAGGGTTTTTACTCACTTTCAGGTGGCAGGGGTGAGTAACCCGGGCGAAGCTGTGATAAACAGGTGGAACCAAGAATGCCTTCAGGCTGACTTGTAAGGGTGGCTACTGACTCACCTTCCTAGCCCTTGTGTTTTTGTGGTGACCCAGACTTGTAGTCCTACGGGGTCACCCAGGGAAGTTGCTTCTGCCTGTTCTCCCCTTTTTCGGCCCGTCTGCTTGTAGCCTGGACCAGGTCACTCCGGCTGCTTGCCTCTTGTGAACTATAGGCCCTCTCGTTGCTACGTGGCTCCGGACTCTGTGGTGTTATGGTGGAGGGTATGAAGTACCCCCACCTGCAGGTTGAGAAGGCCAACTGAATGGGCCCCTGCTCTGGGGACCTGTAACCCCGTGCGGGCCTGGTCCTCGCCTGGCAGTCCCCGTACTCAGCCACCCCTTTGCACTCCAGCCTTTGGTGGATTTCGGGCGGCACTACCAGGTGACCATTCTCCCCCATCAGTAACCACTGCACCTGCGGTGTCTGATTAGTGACAGCCTCCAGGTTTCCTCCTTACGACTCCTCTCTCCCCTTGAGCTTCACTAACTGACTGGCTCACTGCTCCCTCCCCTCTGTGCCTGCCTCCGCAACTTAGCAACCAGGCTCTCTACCACACCCCTTGAGTGGAGATGGAGGCCGCGCCCCCTCCTGGATTCCCCAGGGGTCCCTTCAAAGGTCAATGTGGGAGACCTGGTTACTATGCGCCTGTGTAACCACACCTCAGTCAGCCTTCTGGATTACCTGTATTGTACTGCCCCCAGCATGGGTGCAGTACTCAGTGGTGCCTGACCAGGTCAGGGGCGCCACATTCCCCCTTAGTTATCAACAGCACGTCCTCGGGCTGCAAGACAAAACATTTTTAAAATGTATAAAACAGTAAAACATGTAAAAGCATCATAAAAACACTGTAAAACCACACCAGGTACCATTTTTCACTACCCTCCACCCACAAGTCCGTTACCCACCCAAAACCCTCTCAGGAGGCAGGTCACCGGTCCTTTTAACAACCAGGTCTGGGCCATCTGTTTCCCCAGACCTTTCCTCCAATCTTCCTCTCCTGGGGCTGGTGGTTGAAGGCAAGCCCCTTCCCGTCGAGACGCTTCTTCGACCACTTCTAGCAGGATGTAGAGGCGGATTTCTTGGTCGGTGTTGTTACTGGGTAACCCTCTCTTGTGGTGCCGCGCTTTTGGCCTCTTCTGGCAGGAATACAGAGGTGGCATCCACAGTCGATACAGACAGGGTACCCTCTTTGTGGTGGAGAGCCAAGCCCCATAAACAGGCGTGCTCTCTGGTAGCAGACGAGCCAGGCCCCTAAACAGGCAGGCTCTGGTGGGGGTACCATTCAAGGTAACTACATACACTGCGAGAGTTTGTGGCTATAGCCAGTTCATAGCTTGATGGTCCGTATTTTCAAAAGTGCATAAAGCCAGGTGCAAGTGGACTTAATTTCTCACATTACTTCATGTGGGCACATTCTTGAACTTTCTCTAACGTTGAAACATTTCAAAACTGGTAACTTCTTACTGCATTCTTTACATGGACTCTTCTTCCTTACCAGGGCTTTGGCCTGTAGGGCTGTGGCACCTGTCATTCTCCACATCTCTGTCGTTGTCTGTAGTGGTATCTTCAGCTTGTTCCTTGTCTTTTTCTGTTCTTTCCTCTGTTTCTCTATCCTCTTCTTCTGTTTGTTTCTTTTTCTCTGTCTTGTTCTAATCTTTCTTGGCTTACTTGCTTTGGGGGTTGGGTAGGGACTGTTGAACTGCAATACTGATTCCTGGGGCATGGTGTAACATCTAACGCAAACCAGCCGCGTTCTCCTTGGTGTTTAGTGAATTCCACCAGGTCTCCCATGTGCAGGTTTCTTCCAGGATGTCCTCTTGGTAAGTGGACTCTCACATCCCTCCTACTTACAAAGATGTCTTCTCTGACACCAGGTGCTACAATGAAGCCATGTCCCGACTTAAGACTGAATTCTTCGACCACTCCACGGCATAGGGGACCTCTTTCCTGGTGGCGGGCTTTTCTTAATATCTGTTTGTCTTCTAAGTCCCGGGCTGTAACATCTTCTCTATGCCGATCTGGGGACTGTTGTATGGCGGTCTGTTTTGCTCTGGCGCGACGTCGTGCTCTGCTCGTGGGACTTTTTCTAACTGCAGGCTCCCAGGCTACATACATGCACGGTATCGTGATGGCCAGTGCTTCATCTTCTGCGGGGGACGTCAGACGCTCCTCATCCCAGCGAGAGTAGGGTAGCATTTCTAGCTCCGGGCCCCCTTCAATCACACATGGTGTGGCGTCCTCCTCCGATGGTTCCGGGGTCAGCTCCTCAGCCACCAGGCCTCCCCTCTGTGTCTGCCTCCTTAGTTCTCCTGATTACTCCTCGGGCGGCAGCGCTGGGGACAGGCTTCCCCCCTCGGGACAGGGCGGTGGGCCTTCAGCCGCAGGAGTCACTGGGGCCACTCTGGATGAGAGCCTGGGGAGTAGGTAGCGATCCACCATGTATTTAGGGAATCGCGCCTCCAGATCCGCCTTGAATTTTAGGAACTTGGGGTCTTCTCTCGGCGGGGACGCAGGACCCGATTCCTTGGGCGGTGACTGGGGTGCGGTGACCGCTTCGGCCTTGCAGGCCGGGGTAGATAGCCTTGTGGCCTGGTCTTGGCGGGCCGAGCTAAGCATGGCAGCGGCCTGGTCTTGGCAGCGGCCTGGTCTTGACAGGCTGGGCTGGGCGTCGCGGCTGCGTCTTGGCAGGCCGGGCTGGGCGTCGCGGCTGCGGCTTGGTCTTGGCAGGCCGGGCTGGGCGTCGCTGCTGCGGCTTGGTCTTGGCAGGCCGGGCTGGGCGTCGCTGCTGCGGCTTGGTCTTGGCGGGCCGGGTGTCATTCCACCCGGCGTCTCTGTAGGGACCGCGGGTTTCGTAGCGTGGGCAGTGGTGGCCATTGCCTCCGGGGTCGCAGCAGGGATCTTCGCGGGCGTGGCGCGCTGCGGGCATCGCAGCGGCCGCAGGTTGGAACAGCGCCGGCGGGGATCGGTACTCTCACGAGGGCAGGGGTAACACTGAACTCACTCATTGGCAGCATCATCGGCGTCTGGGTGGTCGCCGTCCGGTGTGGCAGTTGTCGCGCAGTCCACCTCTCATAGGCCCGAACCGCTGTAGCCATCTCCCGGAGCTCGGTTCGTCCTTCCCTGAACTGCTGCACGATCCTGGCCTCCAGTCGGTCGCAGAACTGGGCAAGCTCCCAGTCCCACCAGGCAGCGGAGCCTGGCTCTGGGTCTCTCTATGCAGATGCCATCCACTCTGTTCTCTCTGCACGACCTTCCATCTTCACTTCCTGCAGCTCTGTCTCTTGCCGCCGTCTCTGGAGAACTCCCTCACTTGCGAGGTCAGGACGCTGCAGGGGTTCTCTGGGTAGCCACACCTCTTCGTGGGCGGTTACTTCTTCTAGCCCGGGCTACTGTTGTTCTTTGGCGCGCTTTTCATGGTGTCAATATGGCAGCGCTTCAAACTTTTTAAGCGGACCGCCAAGGCACATGGTCACCTGTCTTAACAGGTCTAGTCCTTATCCTGTTTGTGACGCCAGATTGGATGTGTCGCCCCGTTACCTTCAGGTTGTCTCCGGGTCTTCAGGGATGGCACGTCCAGGGTCCTTCTGGTCACTGGTAAGCTGATTTCTATTGGATTCGTGACGCCACTCTCGGTATTGCGGTCAGGGTGACCGCCACTGCAGATTAAAGGGACGCCTGGGGCTGATGGTAGGCACAGTTAGATGTGATAGCCTCCCGAGATTGAGGCTGGCCCCAGGGCCCGGTTTGGGTGTGTGGAACCACAGGTGACAGAATGACTCACACGCACGGCAAGAATGTCTTTCAGGGTTTTTACTCACTTTCAGGTGGCAGGGGAGAGTAACCCGGGCGAAGCTGTGATAAACAGGTGGAACCAAGAATGCCTTCAGGCTGACTTGTAAGGGTGGCGACTGACTCGCCTTCCTAGCCCTTGTGTTTTTGTGGTGACCCAGACTTGTAGTCCTACGGGGTCAGCCAGGGAAGTTGCTTCTGGCTGTTCTCCCCTTTTTTGGCCCGTCTGCTTGTAGCCTGGACCAGGTCACTCCGGCTGCTTGCCTCTTGTGAACTATAGGCCCTCTCGTTGCTACGTGGCTCCGGACTCTGTGGTGTTATGGTAGAGGGTATGAAGTACCCCCACCTGCAGGTTGAGAAGGCCAACTGAATGGGCCCCTGCTCTGGGGACCTGTAACCCCGTGCGGGCCTGGTCCTCGCCTGGCAGTCCCCGTACTCAGCCACCCCTTTTTGCACTTCAGCCTTGGGTGGATTTTGGGCGGCACTACCTGGTGACCATTCTCCCCCGTCAGTAACCACTGCACCTGCGGTGTCTGACTAGTGACAGCCTCCAGGTTTCCTCCTTGCAACTCCTCTCTCCCCTTGAGCTTCACTAACTGACTGACTCACTGCTCCCTCCCCTCTGTGCCTGCCTCCGCAACTTAGCAACCAGGCTCTCTACCACACCCCTTGAGTGGAGATGGAGGTCGCGCCCCGTCCTGGATTCCCCAGGGGTCCCTTCAAAAGGTCAATGTGGGAGACCTGGTTACTATGCACCTGTGTAACCACACCTCGGTCAGCCTTCTGGATTACCTGTATTGTACTTCCCCCAGCATGGGTGCAGTACTCAGTGGTGCCTGACCAGGTCAGGCGCGCCACAGATGCAGTGCCCAAGCCATGGTACTGTATCCTCAATGCAGAATGACCGCAGCATATCCACAGGACATTCCGCAATACATACGCAGCATGAAAACAGACAAAGTTGTGCTGCGCTTTTCTGGGAGCTCCTGCGGAATGTCCTGTAGATATATCCGCAGGACACTTTACCCGTGGGCACATAGCCTAAAGGTCCAGTCACACTAAGCAACTTACCAGCGATCCCAACAACGATAGGGATCGCTGGTAAGTTGCTAGGAGGTTGCTGGTGAGATGTCACACTGCGACGCTCCAGCGATCCCACCAGCAACCTGACCTGGCAGGGATCGCTGGAGCGTCGCTACACGAGTTGCTGGTGAGCTCACCAGCAACCAGTGACCAGCCCCCAGCGCCATGTGGAAGATGCTGCGCTTGGTAACTAAGGTAAATATCGGGTAACCAACCCGATATTTACCTTGGTTACCAGCGCACGGAGCTACACGTGCAGAGAGCAGGGAGCAGCGCACACTGAGCGCTGGCTCCCTGCTCTCCTAGTTACAGCACACATCGGGTTAATTAACCCGATGTGTCCTGCAGCTACATGTGCACAGAGCAGGAGCCGGCACTGACAGTGAGAGCGGCGGAGGCTGGTAACAAAGGTAAATATCGGGTAACCAAGGACAGGGCTTCTTGGTTACCCGATGTTTACTGTGGTTACCAGCCTCCGCAGAAGCCGGCTCCTGCTGCCTGCACATTTAGTTGTTGCTGTCTCGCTGTCACACACAGCGATCTGTGCTTCACAGCGGGACAGCAACAACTAAAAAATGGCCCAGGACATTCAGCAACAACCAACGACCTCACAGCAGGGGCCAGGTTGTTGCTGGATGTCACACACAGCAACATCGCTAGCAACGTCACAAAAGTTGTTCGTTAGCAGCGATGTTGCTAGCGATGTTGCTTAGTGTGACGGGGCCTTAAGGCTGCCTCCTTTGCTGTTGAGTGAAATAGGAGACACTCAATTTTCTCCTGGTACTGAAGAAATGTGAGTGCTCCTTGTGACAAAGCTGTTATAAATAGCAATCTGTATGAAGTAGATTACTACCTTTTTGTACCAGGCCCTAGGTCTTTCACTTCACCAGATATGGTTTAAGCATCTGGTCCAAAAGGTCAACGTCTCCTATGAATTGAGTATAATCTGTTACACAGAGCGGCTTCTCTTTGTCCCTGGTGGCGCCCCGGTCTCTCACAGCCACAGTGGTGTCCTCATGCAGGGTGGTCAGCATGTATATATCCTTCTGTTCATTCAAATTCTCTGCAAGTAGTTGACCACTTGCCAGTGAGAATGACATGGCCTTCTCTAAACATCTGTACACTAACCGTGATGAAAAACGTACTTGTTTTTTCTGACTGTCCCACAGGCTCCTGTATTTGCAGCTTGGAGGGATTTATATGGGGGGATGCTAGTATAATAATTGTTGGTGCACAATGGCCAATAGTCTGGGGCAGTTTGGTGAGATGATTTGGCGGTCCCTACCTTCATAAATGAGAATGGTACACATGCACCCTGTTGTACTCTTGCATATTTTCTACAATTTGACACCATATTCGGAGCGCTGGGAGGGGATAAATTGGTGAAATGACAGACGGCTCTTGAAAGTCATCAAGGACTAGTCAAGAGAAACATTTTTCTCGCAGTATAGGAATTTAAAAATAAATGCTTTAGGAGGGAAATTAGGAGTCTCACACTATCACAGCGTTCAAACGTCAGGAACCAACGATATTGGTTCCTCATGTTGCTTGGTGTTGGTGGCAGATTTTGCTGGGCGCATATCGCATGCATCTGCTATATTACAACAGGGAGAGGAGGTGGTCAGCCGGAGGATAGAGACTCCTTTTCTATCTCATATTAGATCATGTCAGATGAGAGAGGAATTATTTTTACGGGTGATGTCACTTTTTTTTTTTTTTTTTTTAAATCTGATCGCTATTGTTTGTTAAATAACGGTGATCGTGCGAACAAGGACAGAAGAAAACGGCTTGGTTCATGTTCTCCAGGGTCTCCGCTACCCCCAATAGCTGAAAGATATTAAAACGGCAGCGAGGAATAAGACCCCTTAACAGCCGCTGTTTAAAAACATATTGGTGGTCGTTAACGGGTTAAATAAAGGTCAGGCGAATTTATTGTATAAAGAACATCTCTGCATTTTTGGTAAATATCAGAAAACAGCTCTACCTGTTTTTCCCATAAGGAGGTCATCAAACGCAGAGTGATGGGCTGAAGCGATGATGTACTGCCAATCATCTGCAAAGCGCGCAGGATCTGTGGCACACACACCTTTGATTAAAAAAGGGGAATATTATCAGTAAAAGCCATAGCTTATCTATTACTTACAGTTCTGCCATCTTCAAAAGTGAAGCAAACGGAAGGAAAGTGTCACCTTATGTGTACCCATGGCAGGCAGTGTATAGAGAATTTCCAGGGACAATACAGGATCCTGCGTACGGCCGAGCCTGAACATCAGAACTGGAACCAAGTAAGGGACCTAAAATACAAATGTGCACATGAATATTAACTCTCAACTCAATAGATTTTAAGCAAAATCTGTCGTTGGATCAACCCTTTTAAACAGCCTATATGGGAATGTAGGTCATGGAAGCTGAATAAAATGATATCTGTATTCCAGAGAAATCCACATTTTTGTTAGTAAGTAAATGAGCTGTTAAGATCGATGGGTGAGACCAAGATCTCCCTGAGAATTTGCCTCCACAGCTTTTTTTTTTTTGTTAAATTAAATGGGACATTCCCAGTGTGAGGCCTCTGTCACACATACGTGAAAATCACGCACGTGCCGCGAGACACGTATTTTCCCTATTTGCGTGTTGCGTGTGGTAAGTACGTGTCTCCGGTACGTGCGGCCCACGTGTGTTCTATGTGTGCTATCTGCGATAACACACGGAGAAACGGCAATTTACATACTCACGTGGTCCTTGCTGCTGTCCAGAGTACTGATCTTCGGCTCCATCCCCGCCCACTCCCCGCTGATGCTGCTTATGGCCGAGTGGAGGGGCGGAGTTTAGCGCCCGTGACATCACGCCCACCTCTCCTTAACACGCTCATAATGAGCGGAGGTCGCCAGCAACGGTTTGCATCGGAAGATTCTGCAGGGCTTATGGAGGGGAGTATGTGTTTTTTTTTATTTTAAAATAATGACACGTGTTTCTCCGGCGTGTGACACACGGGACCGCATCCACACTACATCCGTGTGGTATGGGTGCAGGCCGTGTGACACCCGTGATGCCGGAGAAAAAAGGACATGTCGGCGTGAGAAACACACGGACCCACGTAAGTACGGAACGGACACACGTTCCGTTCCAAAATACTTACGTGTGTCCAAACCATTAGGAATACATAGGTCCACGTGTGTACGTGTCTCTGGTATGTGAGAAAACTGTCAAACACGTACCGGAGGCACGAACGTGTGACAGAGGCCTGAGACATATAGATTTGGATCAGACGGTCAGTCATTACATGTCTCACACTGGTAATTCCTATTTTTATGTAAAATACAGACTCTTATCAGTTTCCTAATAGGCTGCAGTCACATATGTAAAATAGGAGGGAGGTAATGGAAATATTTTTTTTTCAAACATGTTTTAAGATATATGAAGCTAGGCTTAAATGGGTTGTCAACCTTAGGGGACATTATTTTATTTCTTTTTTAATTTCCTATATGCTTGCATTTTTGGTTAAAAGTCATTTTTGTAATTAGGTGTTATTAAAAATATTGCCTTTTATGTTATACTGTCTATTGCTGGCTGCAGAATGTGCTAACTGGTAATCTGTCATTCAGTCCACTACGGAAGGGAGACGGGGAGCTTGTTACTTTTTTTTATGTCTGTTTCTGAGCTGGATTAGCTGAATTATGACCACAGACCACATCAAAATTGAATGGGTCATTCATTCTTAGGAAGGTGCATCTTGTTGCTGGCCCCCCTTGCAGACCCCTAAAAAAACTTCATAAAATCTTACCGTTTCCTACGCAAATGAGTTTGGTTGGCTAGATGGGCGGGCTATAATTAGGCTCCTGTCCCCCCTCCTGCTGCTGTTGTTCGCCAGCCCCCAATCATGATTTACATGGATGATGCCACCCCACGCTGCTGGAGTTTTGCGCAGGCACATTTCACTGTGTCCCTATTGCTGGGCATAAAGTTTTCCTTGCGCGAGCGCCAGTGATGTAGTTGCACAGGCGCGAGATTATGGGTGGGTACGAGGATGCCGCTGGTGAGGTCATACACAGCACTGCCCATAATCTCGCACCTGTGCAACTACATCACTGGCGCTCGCGCGAGGAAAACTTTATGGTGTTCTTGTCATTGGTGTTCAATGTGTTTGAAACGCATCTTGTGATTTACGCTTTTATGGAGATGGTGTATCCCCCTCTTTGTCCCTTAATTTAAACGATGAAATAGAGAAGAAATTTTTAATTTTCTATGGTGCTGGATCATCACTTTTTTTTTTCTGTCCTCACAAACTCCTGTGGATACCGGCCACAGATTTCCGTACACATGCTCATTGGAACCCGCTGGGCCCTTCTGGACTTCTGAAGTGGTGAGCTGATACACAATACTATTTTTACTTGCCTCCGCTGAGTGGTGTGCACATCCATGCACCGCTCCAGAAAAGTTACTCCAGTCACATAGTCCGGCACTTTTGTGGAACTGGACAGGCAGGTGTAGTCATTTTGGAGGAGGTGATTCAATGCCAAAAGTTGCAAAAAGTTTATGTGACCTTGCATTGCACAAAAATTTGGAGACTTTTCACAGCTTTCATAACAGTTTCCTGCCACAAAAGCTTTGATGAATTAACACCAAATTGTCAGTAAAAGCAAAACGGTGCAACATTTTTAACGAAAGCCAATACGAAAAAGAAGAATTTTGGCTGCTAATACCTTTATTTAAAAGAGCTGTCCACTACCTTAACATTGATGGATTATCCTTAGGATAGGTCATCAATATCTGATCGGCCGACAATATGCACCCCGGCCGATCAGCTGTGCCCTTTCAAATCAATAGGAGGCAGATGTGCAGGACCACAGCCTCTATCAGAAGACAGAGCAGATCCGGAACTGAGCCTTTCCGGCTGCCGGCACCGACAACAGCTAATCGGTAGGGGTGTCAGGTGCCGGACCTCGGCCATCAGACATTGATAACCTATCGTAAGGATAACCCAACAATGTAAAAGTAGTGGACATCCTCTTTAAGTATATATTTAAAAAAAAAAAAAGGAAGGTACCTAGAGGTATACAACCCCATTAATGAGAACTTGATACTGTTCCGAGCATTCAGACTGCCCATTTACAGAAAACTATAGGACGGATATATTGCCTGCCACGTGTGGTTTGACAATCAGGAGGAGAGCAGGGTAGAGAAAGGGTAAACTGCAGACACTTGCAAGCCCTGAATTATCCAACAGCTGGATAAGTGCATAGGACGAATCATTAGTTTCAGACATAAGTGGACCGCTCCGGAGATGGTGAAACCCGTTGCTAGGCAACTGGGGGCATTTTGCATCCCATCTGATTCCTAAATATTCAGGAGCTAGGTCATCTGTGTAATTAATATGATGAACGTGTGTTTTATTCTCACACTTTTGTCTTTTAATTGCATGTCATTTTCCACTGCCCATTGCTTCATTCAATGTGGCTAGAATGGCTGTTCTCATCACTGTGAATACTCATACACCCTCCCAATAGAGGGACCTGCATTCTGCAGGGCAGAACGGGTGGCCGGCATTTTAAGGTCAAAGTTAAAAAAGACAAATGTCTGCTGAGCACAACTATATGAAGAGAAGTATGGGCGTTCTTCAGATTTCATGTTAAAGGGAATCTGTCACAACCCATCTGAGAGCAGCATAATGTAGAGATAGAGACCCTGATTTCAGCAATGTGCCACTTACTGGGCTACGCTGTACATTTTATAGAATCCCTTTTTCACCTGCTGCACATCTAGCAGATCTTGGAATGCTGAGCTCTGTATAACCGCTACAATACCACTGATTGGCAGCTTTCTGTGTACACTGTGCATATGCAGAAAGCTTCTAATCAGTGGTGGGTGTGAGAATATACAGAGCTAATGAATATGGAGGACTACATCATAGCAGGTTTACTAGTCCTCTAATTATAATCTTTGCTGATAAAATAGTGATTTTATGAATACAACACTAAACAGCTCAGTAAGTGACACATCACTGGAATCAGGGTCTCTGTCTCTTCATCTTGCTGCTCTTAGATTAGGTGGCAAAAACCCGACGACAGTTTCCCTTAAAGCATTTGCTCTGTATCTGCAAAGCAAATTTGCTAAGGTAACTATCATCATAAAGCAAAAGTTAACATAACATTTTACAGCGAGCCTGTCAGGGGGGGGTTTACCGCTATAATGTATTAAATACCCTATATCAGGTCTCTAATATTGTTTCTAATGATCCCTTTACTACACAAAAGTGTGGCTGCTGATGTGTGTGAAAATAATGTTCAAATTTAACGCTCATATACCTGGTTCAGGAGCGCCATCACTCATCCCTTTGGTTTGCTGGTCCCACGACCACAATGGCGTGATTGACAAAACACCACAAGCAGGAAAGGCAGGAAGGAGGCGAAGAGGTCTCTATTCTACTTCTTCCACCACAAAGTGGTCTGTCAATCACAGTGCTATAAGCATAATACGAGCAAACCACAGGTATGAGTGATGGCGCTCCTGGACTAGTCCAGGTACATGTGCATTGGAATGAAACATTATCTTTACATACAAATGAGGGTTGTCAGCTCACCGATCTGCTGTGTAGTAAGTCCCAAGAGGATTTGGGCTCCCTGCATGGATGAAAATGTGGCACACAGGTTTCCATAGGAAAAATCAGTTGTGTCCAGAGGTAAGAAATGAATTTCATGCAAAATTCTTTAAACCGTTCATTTTATTTGTATCTTTAAAATCCTTAGGTCCAGACTGGATGATACAAAGTACAATAATAAGAGTAACTTGGTGAGAGCGTTTTGCAAGACAAGCAAATCTTTTTAAGAATTTGTAACTTGGTTTAAGAGCAATGCTTTGCAAGAAGAGCAAATACTCACCATGCACACTTCCGGTTCTGTCCTTTCACCACGCTCTGTCCTGCTCTGGAGGTAACATTCTGTACATATGTACTGTATACAGTAAAGCATTGTACAGTACAGTATATACTATACGGCATGTCTATCAATTTGCATTTGTGGATACAGTATTGTACTTTCTGCTAACCAGTACAGCACGTTGCTTGTACTGTACCTCCCGCACACCAACAATTCTATTGTAAGCTGATGTGCAGTTTAATTTGCTTTATATGTTTGTTACTGTACAGTATTTTGTATTAGTGCACTGAAGTAATTTTATAGGCATACAGTACATTATATTGTATTACTGTAATCAGTTTGTATAAATACAGTAAATATTTTTGGCTGTGGAACGAATTTTCTGTTTCAATTATTTCCTATGGGAAAATTCACTTTGATATAAGAGTAACTTGGTTTAAGAGCTCACTCTCGGAACCAATTATGCTCATAAACTAAGGTTCCACTGTATTAGAAGAATGATAAAGTGCGTCTAATACTTTAGAGCGGTAAGTCCCCTTGCGAGGTTCCCTTTAACCCCTTACCAACATATGACGTATTATAGGTATGTCATACGTCGGCTCCATGAATTTGATGTGACATTGACCTGAACATGCTGTACTATGTAACAGCAACATATTACAGGACCAGATCAGTTCTCATAATAGCCCAAACACCAAATAAAGCATGTACTTTGTGCCTTTCAGCTTACTGAAGTAATGACCATACTTCTGTGGATCTGCTGTACTCATAAACCCCCCTGCTTCCCCTCAGTGAGGATGGTCACACTGCTCTGTATTAGGGCTGATTGAATCCACCAAAATCTGGGATCGGCGGATACCTGCCGAATTGAAAAAAAAAAATTCAGATCCTCCCCAAATTCCGGTGCCCATAAGTCTTTGGGGACCAGAATCCGCAGATTAAAAATGTTTGTGGAAGGGATACGGGGGTAGGAGCGCGCGCGGTCTACTCACCAGAGGCTGTGTCATGGCGGCAAACTCCTTCCGAGTCACGCTTTTCCCTTCCGGAGCCGACAATTCAATATTCATTGTTTTGCCCATCGACCGACGCATGTAATTGGTTGCAGCTAAATGCGCCCCCACCCTGACTGACAGCTTTCAGCTGACTGCAACCAATCACAGGCGCCAGGATGGCCGATGGGCGGGGAAAGAAGTGCTAGTGTCTGTGGGTCAGTATAGTGAACGTGCACGTCTTTCCTGTCAGAAGTGAACGCAGCTGTGCCGGTGGTGCGCTGTCAGACTCATGCGAGTCTGGCATGACAGCACCTGACACAGCCTGCGCTTTCTGAACATGAGCGTGCATGTACACAGAAACACAGGCACGCTCCTGTCAGAAGTGTGCGCGGCTGAAGCGGCTTTTTTTTTTTTTTTTTTTATTATTATTATTATTTAAATAAATAATTAAAAAAAAAAAAAAAACAGACAGGCGGTCCACCCTAATTTTCATCTCCAGCCATGATAATGCCGGCTGGGGCCCGTATTGCCGCATCTATTAGATGTGACAATCCCGTGCTATACCGGCTCTTCTCGATTGCCGTGGTGCGGTGGCAATCGGGATAATGGGGGGTTAATAGAAGCGCACAGCTGCTACTAAACCCTAGATTAGTGATGGCACATTGATACCTGCATCACACTAACCTGTAAATGAAAGTAAATAAACACACACACAGAGAAAAATCCTTTATTTTGAATAAAGTACAAAACACACACCCTCCTTCACCTCTTTATTACCCCCCAACACCCTGCAGGTCCGGCGTAATCCACATGAGGTCCCACGCCGCTTCAGCTCTGCTACATAGCCAGCGGCCATAGAGCCCAACTGCAGGCTGTGCAGACAACGACTGAGTATCACGCGGCACGGCAGGCAGATAATGTCACAGGCTGGGGGCGCGGTCTGCCTGCAACCAATCACAGACGAGAGGACAGCCGGTGGTGGGGAAAACACGGAAAGCTGTGTGTATATAATACACAGAACAGGAAGTGAATGCTCGACCCGGAAGCAGTGTGCCGCCATGACACCGAGTCTCGGTGAGTATGAAACGCTGTTTTTCTTTATTTTTCAAATATTTTCACCAGTGCCAGATCCGGATCGTGCACCTGGAATTCCGGATCCAGATCCGGCACCCGGAAATCTTTGAAACCGCGCGGATCCGGACTTTTACAGTTCGGATCCGCTCAGCCCTACTCTGTATTAATGAATAGATCACGGCCTGTCAATCATTACTTTGATATCTTTCATAGTTTATGACATTACTGAAGACAATGGGCATTCATTCATAAATATATTCACTATTGGAGCCATAAAAGGATTTTAGGTCTCAATTATCAGTCCGCCCCCTGACCCAACTCTTAGAAATGGATCTACATACTCCACCATAGTAATGTCGGGAAGGAAAGCAGCATTACACACCCTTCAGGCCCAGAGCTATGGGTGACACATTACAGGTAGAAGTTGCAGAGAGAAATCTGTCTTGTGATAAAGCTGAATTGTAGAAAAGAAGTGTCATCTATCAAACGCAACCAAACTAAGACTTTAAATGTCACAGTGTATCAAGGTGTAAAATGTAAATGTCTGCACATTTTCGGTATAAGCCAAGTAATAAATGCTTTGGGCACCTGAGAAGGATCAGCTTTGGCAACTTCACTGGTGATTTTCAAGACTTTTTTCAAATTTGGTCCTGTCTCATGGATCAGTAGATATCCCAGCAGCAGAGACACGTGTGTGGGAACAGAGTTAGCGAAAGGAAGCACTGAAGACAGAGCCGTCAGCCAGGTGAGGGAAGCGGTGCCATCATCAGCTGTCACCATGTTTAGGATGTCCAGTGTGACTGTCACTGTGCAGTGCCAGGTAGTCACCGGGAGAGGCAGCATCACACCAGTCTGGATGGAAACAAAGAAAGGAATGATGATTAGCCAGCCCTCTACAGTCTACATTCACATTCTGATATCATCAAAGGCTTTGTAAACTGATTCTTTACGGACAAGAAATGACACATGGTTAGTGTTCAGTGTTTTGATTGGTTTTTCATTTGCTTCAGAACTTCTACACAAAAGAAAGTGGTCTGTAACTTCTTTGAAGACTCTCCTAATAGAAAAAACTCCAGTCATATGGCATTGTAGCCCGGCATCTTTGAAGGAACTAGTGCTGAGCTACAATACTTCACGGGCTGCAGAGTGTCGTACACCACAAATCCTACTCCAGTCCTTTTACTTGTGTAAGATTTGTGGCGAGGCATACTACACTTTTCAGAAGCGTTTGATTAAGAGTTGTGCGCCTCTTCATAAATCAGGCGCCTCTGACTCCAGACTGGTGTGTACAACGTCAGCTTCAATAAAATCAATGCCTATGTTTTTTTCGGCCATAACTTCCATAAATTAATATTACCCACAGAATGTCAAAGTGTTTAAAAAAAAAAGAAATAAACTTCCATAAGGACAGTAAATGGAACAGCATCCTCGTAGAATCGCATGTCAGTAACAACTAATTGCATCAGGTCTAATTGTAAAAAAATGTCCACACTTTCTGTACTTCATGATCGTGACAAGTGTCCCCATAATTACTTCTCACACAAAGAAACTGATCCTAAGCTAACAGTGTGCACAGGAGCAATCTATCACTTCTGCCGTGGGCAGACTCATCTTAGCACTATCTGTACAATTCATGCAATCTTTCATGGATTAAATATTGTTAGTAAGAACCCTAGAAACATAACTTTTTTGCAATGTAGATATGTTTTGTATTGAAGGTAATGGTTCCTAAAATTACATTTCTTATCTTTAAAGAGAAATGTTTATATTAATCCTTTAAAAATGCAAGTATTTTTCCATACCTTAATTAATTTGTTTCACGTGCCATCATGTTCTATTTTCTCATCAATATAGCCACATAATGGCTTACATTTTTACAGAAAAAAAAAAGTACAGTGGAACCTTGGTTTACGAGAACAATCCATTCTGCGAGTGTGCATGTAAACCAAGTTACTCGTCTAGCAAAGCAAAGTTTCCCATAGGAAGTAATGCAAGCTCAGACAATTCGTTCCACAACTTGTTCAATGTCCCCTCATGGTCCCCTATTGTGCCATTCCACACACACACACACACACACACACACACACACACATTATGCTCACGTTACCTTCCGTTCCATCGCCGGACTCGTGGTTCTTTTAGTTCACCGGTAAAGGATATGTATTGGGTAACCATACGACCGATGCCGGAACCTCCGCAGCCAGAGCACTGATGTCAAAGGCAGGGGCCCTTGCCTCTGATTGGTCAGAGTACTACCTTTGAGTAGCGGCTGACAGCGGAAGTTCCTTTATGATTGGGATGGTTACCAAATACACATCCTGTACCGGTGAACTACAAGAACCATGAGGCTGGCGATGGAACAGAAGGTAACGTGAGCATAATGTGTGTGTGTATTGTGTGTGTTTGTGTGGACTGCAAGAGTGGGTCAGAGTGCGGTTAAAGTATGGAATCGGAAGTGTGTGCGGTGAGTATTTGCTAGTAAACAGAGTTACAAATTTACAGCAAGTTTTGCTTGTATAGCGAAATACTCGCACACCAGGGTACTCGTAAACCGAGGTTCCACTGTAGTTTTCTTTACATTATTTTTAAATGTCATTCTTTTGGGGTTCATATAGAGATGATGGAACTGTTCCACTGTGAAGCCACTGAGAAAAATTTCCTGAAATTTGCAATTCCTGGTGAATTCAAACAATTGGTAATTCGGTTCACTTAACAAAATATAAGTAAATAAAAAGGACCAGCGCTATTTCTAATACTGCTGAAGATTGCATTGACTATTAAAAATATGTAGAGCCCATTGCAGGGTTTTATAGCCAAGGGTTAGGAGGTCAGGGTGAACAGCTCGTTATTTTAGATAGATATAGAAAGACCTAAATCAGAGTGTGGTGTACTACTGCAGTGCTAAACAACAGAAAATGGGAGTTGTAATCTATGCATTATTATTCACAGACTAAATTTTAAGCGATAGGGAGGTGCTGAACCTGCAGAGTCAGTGTGACTGTGGATTAATTGTTCCGTGTATACTTCAGTACAGCACCTGAATACCACTATTAATTTTTGATGCATCACAAACAAGGATGGCTGTTTAAATTCCCTATTTTCCTACTGAAACTAAGGCTTGTCGCAGAAAGTATGCCTCCTGGCTTGCGAGATGGACAAACCATAAGCAACATCATTTGTTTAGCATGTTTTAGTTTAAAAAGGTAGGAGGTTTTTTTAAAGACAAATAATCTCATCCAGTCTGCTCAAAAAGGGTGTATGCTATAAAGTTGTTCTTATTCATTTTGTTGTTTTTTTTTGCACACCTCCTGTAATAGAACAATATTAAACCTGAACATTGACATGTTGCATGTGCTTGCTTTTGGGATGTAGACCTACCTAGCTTTTCTCGAAATGTCTTTAAATGGCACCCATGTGGTGTCGTATGCTAGCAAATGACCACATATATTACCATATGGCCAGCATCCACAGTGTGATTGGACGTTGGTTACTGGGGGTGGGCACCATCATGCTACACAGCATACATTGAAAGGGCAGCGCCTATACCAGGATAGACGCAAGATAGTGGAGGCATCGCCAATTAGGTTTTCAATGAGACTTGACAAGAGATGCAGATTTACTGCTGGAATTTATACTCCAAATTCATGCACTAATTCTACATCTCCTGGCAAAAAAATGCATCAAAACACGATGTAATTTCGATGCAATATTGATGTATTTTTTTTGTCAGAAGATGCAGAATAAGTGCATGAATTTGATGTATAAATTCCAGCACCAAATCTATCTCTTTGCAAAAAAAAAAAACACGTTTTTCTGCCAGGAAATATTAAAATCAACAAGTTCACCTGGGGTGAGTTTGCCTGCGGTCACAGGTGGGGGACCGTGGGAACCTCCAGCTGTGACTGCAGATAAACGTAGAGAAATCACTGATGACAGCTGCGGCTTAGTCAGTATCTGTCTGAGGCCGCCGCGGGTGGTCATGTTCTGTAATATGCCTGTGTGCTGCGACTTCAGTATGTAGCAGCGTCGGGATCATCGTGGGACCTTGTGTGGTTTACGTCGGACATGGGAATTTGGTGGGTTATTAAATTGGAGAAGGGGGAGTTGTATTTAATTTCTAATAAAAGGATTTTTTTCCCGTTTGTATTTATTTCTTTTCACTTACAGGATTAGTAAAGGGGGTTCTCATAGACCCTGCCTATTAGTAATCTAGGGCTTAGTGTCAGATGTGAACTGTCATTAGCCCCTTAAATTACCCCAATTGCCACCGCACTCTGGCAATTGTAATAACCGGGTAAACTATCATGGCTGGATATCAAAATTGGGGGGGCGCAGGGACAGCATGCCAATTTTTAAAATTATTTATTTAAATAATTAAAAAAAAAAAAGCTGTATAGGGTCCCTCTAATTTTGATCTCAGACAATATAAGTACACGGCTGTAGCCGTATAATTTATCTGCGCTGGGAATCACAATATGGAGGTACCCTACACCATTTTTTAATTTATGTATTTATTTTTACACCAATATAGGGACAGTGTGTGTGATTCCAACCAATCACAGATGCTGTCACACAGGGTGGGGCTCAGTCTCACTGCAGCCAATCAGAGATGGCGGGACTGACGGTAGGCGGGGGAAGTAGTGTATATGTGCAAAAGTTAATTATCGAACCCGGAAGCAGTGTGAAAGCCACGCAGGAGACTCGGTAAGTATAACTGTCCGGTTTTGCAGCATTCCTTTCCACTACGATTTTTGGGTCCCCACGGACTTACAGTATATGGGGTTTGGCGTCCAGACAGATGTTCGGCTTCTTAGTCAGACCGGACCTGCCAAATCCAAACATCTGCAGGTTCATCCATCTCTAGTAAAGAGCAAAAGTCTTGATACTCCCTAAACAGGGTATAATTTTTGCATCACACCTAAAGAAAAAGCCAGGGCTTCTTCGGTCTACACTGCCCGTGTAAAAACCATTTGCAGGGTAAATGTCAATTTTTTAGCACAGGCTATGTGTACAAGACTCAGTTCATACAGTGCTGCAATATTCTATCCAGACCCAACTGATTAGCAAAACAGATCCTTAATAGATGTATGTAAAATTTGTCATGTTGCCACTTTGAGCAGATTAAAATATACATTTGTAAAGCTTTTTAAAAACGTGTCCAACTAAAATCTAAAAACTATAAGGCAAGCTGGGACCACCATTAAACTTTATGTACATTACCATATTTTCTCTCTCTTTGTTATCGGTGTCTTGTATTTTCTCCAATACAGTTAGTGACAATTGCTGTAATGACAGTCCTTTATCCTGCTCACTGAAACAGTCTATCAAGGCTGCTGATGATAACACATGTAATAACGGCATGAGCAACACTTGAGCAATGGCTGGAGTTTTGCTACCATCTCGTAACATCAAAATCTTAAGTGCTGTGAAAAAAATAAAAGTGAAATAACACAGGATCCTTTCCTCAAATTCAATGGAAAACGAAAAAATCAGTTATTGGCAGTACTAACAGTAAACGGTTTCTCCTAATGCAGATATGCATGGGATACATATTGTCAGGATATGGCATCAAAGTGTAATCTCCAATAATACTTAGTGGTAAGTGCAGCCAACAGCAGACATTCACAGACAGGAGAGAACGGCCTCAGTAGACAGGAGAGATGTGCAGACAAGAGAGAACAGCCTCAGCAGACAGGAGAGAACGGCCTCAGACAGGAGAGATGTGCAGACAAGAGAGAACAGCCTCAGCAGACAGGAGAGAACGTCCTCAGTAGACAGGAGAGATGTGCAGACAGGAGAGAACAGCCTCAGCAGACAGGAGAGAACGTCCTCAGTAGACAGGAGAGATGTGCAGACAAGAGAGAACAGCCTCAGCAGACAGAAGAGAACAGCCTCAGCAGACAGGAGAGAACGGCCTCAGACAGGAGAGATGTGCAGACAAGAGAGAACAGCCTCAGCAGACAGGAGAGAACGGCCTCAGTAGACAGGAGAGAACGTCCTCAGTAGACAGGAGAGATGTGCAGACAAGAGAGAACAGCCTCAGCAGACAGGAGAGAACGGCCTCAGACAGGAGAGATGTGCAGACAGGAGAGAACAGCCTCAGCAGACAGGAGAGAACGGCCTCAGACAGGAGAGATGTGCAGACAAGAGAGAACAGCCTCAGCAGACAGGAGAGAACAGTCTCAGTAGACAGGAGAGAACGTCCTCAGTAGACAGGAGAGATGTGCAGACAAGAGAGAACAGCCTCAGCAGTCATGGGAGGTGGCAGACAAGAGACGAGCAGACACGGGAGAAGGGCAGACACGGGAGAAGGGCAGACACGGGAGAAGGGCAGACACGGGAGAAGGGCAGACACGGGAGAAGGGCAGACACGGGAGAAGGGCAGACACGGGAGAAGGGCAGACACGGGAAAAGGGCAGACACGGGAAAAGGGCAGACACTGGAGAAGGGCAGATAGCAGAGAAGGGCAAAAAGGTGAGACGAACAGAGAAGGGAGGCAGGCAGACAAATCTAAATCTATTAGCAACATTCTTGTAGGATTTTAATGATGACATGTTTTATTTTCTGTATAGTGCAGTTTTATTATGGACCATTTAGCTTCAAACTTACCTAAATTTAAAATATGATTATGAAGGTTGCATGGAGACTGCAGCAGAAGCAAGCTCAGTCCAGTTAAAATCTGTTCTCTAGGAAAACTCTGAAGATCAACGATAAAAAATATATAAATAAGTAATAAACAAGCTTGGAGAATTGTTTTTTAAAATGCATGTGTATTCTATCACTTACTTCTTTCCGGAGGTCTACAATTTCTTCCACAATGTGTAATAGTGTGGAACAGTCCCCAGTGATTTTCAAGCTGTATTCACAAGCACACAAGGCCTGTAGTGACAATAGATGGAGTTTGTTTCTCCAAATGTCAGGATGTTCACAAAACTTTATACACAAATCCTTCAAGTACATGGTAAATTCAGTCACTTGTGCACAATCTGTGAGCTGTAAGAGAAGAAATGGAAATACAGACATGAGGCTCAAAATAAATCAACTTCTACCCAAGTTGCTTAAAGTGGTTGCCCATAACTTGTACAATCCCTTCTCATAACCCATGTTTGGCCCCATTAAAATAACAAAGCTGATATTCACTTCCCATGACGGCGAGGTTATACCGGTGAAGGAGCTTGTATTTACAAGGCTCACGTGAGGTTCAGATATCACGTGAGCCCCACACCCAATCACTGGCGAATTCTCTCTCCTTACCTTCTTACATCGGATTACCCATGTTCTCCCTAATAAAAAAAAAAAGTTTATTCTCACCTCTGCTTTCAGCATGGTTCCTGAAGTGTTGGAACTCATGTTCCTGGTGCTCATGTGACATTGTAAGGACACACAAAGCCCAGCGGCCAATCAGCACCAGTTCCTCTCTCCGTTTACGGTTAAGTTATTAACAGGGATGGAGAGTTGCGGCTATTGCTCACTTCCTGTTAATTACTTACATGTCTGAAGAGGAAAACAGGTGCTGATTGGGTGCGGTGCTCATGTGTCATGTGACTTAAGCCCCGGAAACACGAGTTACGACACTGCTGGAACCACGCTGGCAGCAGAGGTAAGGGTAAGCTTTGTTATTTTTATGGGGACAAATATGGGCAATGAGATGGGGTTGTGCAAGTAGTTGACAATCCCTGTAATCAACAGAAAGTTGATTACGCCATTTTCTTGACGACACTGCAGAGAAGACTATGAGTGACAGGGGAGTGGGCGCAGATGTAGGAAAACAACAGAAAATAAAAAAAAAGGTCTGTACACGCGCTGATGCCGCTCATAGTCTTCTCCCTAGTGTCTTCAATAAAATGGCGCAGTAGATCGGTACACGCGCCATTTTAATGAAAACATGAAAATATTTCATTTTTTTGCCTAAAATACAAAGGAAATATGTCATCTTTAACTTTATGCCATTTCATCTTTACCTTGCTTAACTGTTCACAATAACAGTAATTTTGACCAGGGGATGCCCAAACGTTTGCATGCCACTGTAACCTAAAGCAGGCTATAAAAAGTGGAAACACCTGCTTAATGCTTACTGTTAGGAACTCTCTATTCCAAACTTCAGATGACAAAAATTTGTAAAATGATTCCTTCTTACCCCTTTGCTGGGGGAGGACAATTAACTATAAAAATAAAAAAATATAAATAAATAAATAAATATATAAATTAAAAAAAGACAAGGTATATAGAACATAAAAAGGTACAGCTCCTCAAATAATACACTTGGCCATTTAAACTGACATGTATATCAATCCTTTCCAGTGTGTACATTTTGGATTCTTAGCTTTGTTGGTTTTGTTCAAAGGTGCCCACAAACTTTTGCACATGCATGTAACCCTTTAATAACCCATTTTCAGAAAGATAAAAAATACAAAGAAATAGTTCACATAGGTCACAATTCTTAAAAGTAATTAAATGCTCCCTAGAGAGCATTGGATTCAGCTCCTACCAGTGCAGTGAATATCTTTACAATACTGAAGCTCAAAAAAACTAAGTCAAATGGTTTCAGTAGAAAATGTCAAACTTCTGCAGCTTGTAGTCCGCTGTTCAGGATTCTAAAATGATACATTTATGTCACCACTATTTGAAACTCACTAATCTAATTTAAAATGGGATGTACACTTTTTTTTTTTTTTATTTAAGAACTTGTATTTGCGACTAAATATCATTTTTGCAACAGGATTTCATTAAAAATTCTGCAATTTTTTTTTCCAAAGGCTCTTTGTTCCTGCACATTCAACTTTGATGTGGTCTGTGGTGATAAATCAGTTAAAAGGAACCAGTCACCAGGTTTTTCACTTACGAGCTGTGGCCACCACCAGTGAGCTCTTATATACACCAACCTTATAATACTCATGTAGGAGGCGGGCTGGTCCGATGGGCGATGCTGCTCCTGGTCTGGTGCCTCCCCCATCTTGTGCAGTCGCCGTCCTCCTCCTCAGCCCCGTGTGGATGAGGCGTCCTACATCATCGACACGGAAGCCTCCATTGCAGTCATGTGCAGTCACACTTTGATCTGCCCTGCTAAGGGCAGAGCAAAGTTCTGTAATGCGCAGGTGCGAGGAAAGGTCAAAGACCGCCCACGCATGCACACTAAAATAGTTTGATCTGCCCTCAGCTGGGCAGATGACAGTGCGCATGCACAGAAGCGCAATGGGGCCTCTGTATGGATGACGTAGGACACGTCATCCACATGGGGCTGAGAAGGAGGATGGTGACTGCAGAAGATGGAGGAGGAGCTGGACCAAAAACAGCAACATCCATAAAGGTGTTTTTTTCGTTATACATAACAGCCTAGGCTCTTATACAGTGTGTCCACTATATCCTGTCCACCGCCATTAACTTGAGAACGGCGGCAGCTATAGGCATAGAAGTGGTGTCTAGGTATAGTAAAGTAGCTATGCGCTACGCAATGAAACCACCTATAGCACCACCTGGTCGAAAACAACAGAGTTAGCATTTTTATCTCGAAAACAGAACGAGATAGAGAAAAAAAAAATGAATTAAGAGTTGTAGGGCATCATCAATTCAATACAAATCGACACCTTGCATACAGAAATGCTATGATTAGAATGTGTAAAACTCACAAGGCTGTGGACGTGAAGCGATACCTCATGGAGACCTTCCTACAAGTCATTGGGTATGGTGGCTGTGTGGAGTGGCCTCAATGCCCACCTGACCTGACCCCATTGGACTTCTTTCTGTGAGGTCACACCAAACAGCAGGTGTATGCGAGCCCTCCACTAACATTGCAGGACCTACGACGGCGTATTAAAGATGTTTGTGAAATCGTGTCACCTACCATATTGCACAATGTGCAGCAGGATACAGTATGCTGTCCAGAGTCCAGATGTGCATTGCAGCTGACTGTGGCCACTTTGAGCATCAAAGTTAAATGAGCGCCATATGCGTGACCAGCATTCAATGCTTTGGGGGGGGGGGGGGTCCATGGGTTTCATATCATAGCATTTCTGTATGCAAGGTGTCGATTCGTATTGAATTGATGATGCCTTACAACTCTTAATTCATTTTTTCTCTATCTCGTTCTGTTTGAGATAAAAATGCTAACTACGTTGTTTTCCACCAGGTAGCGCTATAGGTGGTTTCATTGCATATCGCATAGATACTTTACTATACCTAGACACCACTTCTATGCCTATAGCTGCCGCCGTTCTCAAGTTAATGGCGGTGGACAGGATATGGGTGGACACATTGTATACAGTATTCTAGAATGCTGTATACAAGAGCCTACTAGTGGTGGCCACAGGTTATAAGGGAAAAACCTGATGACAGGTTCCCTTTAAGGGCAGATCAGAAGAAGGCAGATGAGAAAGATACAAAACTCTCCCAACAGAACGAGGTTGCTGTCAAATTCTCAGAAACCTCATTCTGCAGCAGGCAAAAAAACAGTGCAACATAGAATACCAAAGGTGTAAAAATTTTAATATTAAGAAAAAATAAATATTATATGACAAAAAGTATTATATTATTTATATATTATATATTAAAAATATTATAAATTAATTATATTAAAAAATTCTTTACCCCCAAATACAAGCATTTAAAAAAAAAATTCTCAAAAAACGGACAACTTTAAAATATTTTCAGCGTGCTCCTCCTAGTGTTAGCGGAAGGCATACAGAATGCTACCATTTAATGCAATTTTTGTAACCATCAGAACAATGGGGCTCCGTCAACTATAATTCTATTTTTTCAATTAAGAAAACCAAATGAACCTCTAACTCCAGTTCAAAATATTCTATATTTACTACTGTATATACATGAAAAATGCATTTAAAAACTTTCAATTTTACAGCTTTAAAGGGCCAGAGAAAGAAATAAAAAGCAAAACTAATAGCAAAAATAATTGGGAAATCCAACAACAATGACAAAAATGTAACCCCTTCATGACCAATGACTTACTTATACCTCATTGTTCGTGTCTGGCCAGTTAATGCGGGTTCATGTGGTGAGCCCGCATCATTCCCTGCACATATCGGCTGATCTGATTTAGATCAGTTACAACTAGCTCTAGTTCACGCTTTCAAACTCTGACAGCGTGATCTAACACATGCTGGTGGGGATCACGCTATTCCCAATCAAGGGGTGCTGATGGGTTGTTATGACATCCGGGGGGGGTCAGCTGATGACCTCTGTTGCTGTCATGGCGCATGTCCTGTGAATGCCGGGAAAGAGCGCCGACAATTACAGGTCATCAGCATTTCAAGTTCAAGTTCAAATCACCCCCCTTTTGCCCCACTGAATATACAGTGCCTTGTGAAAGTATTCTGCCCCTTTGAATTTTTCAACCTTTTCCCACATTTCCACATAAAGATAAAAATCCTAATGTTATGGTGAAGAATCAACAACAAGTGGGACACAATTGTGAAGTTGAATAAAATTTATTGCTTATTTTAAATTTTTATAAAAAATAATAAACTGAAAATTGAAGCGTGCAATATTATTCGTCCCCTTTAAGTTAATACTTTGTAGCATCATCTTTTGTTGCGATTACAGCTGCAGTCTCTTGGGGTATGTCTCTATCAGTTTTGCACATCGAGAGACTGAAATTCTTGCCCATTCTTCCTTTGTAAACAGCTGGAGCTGAGTGAGGTTGGATGGAGAGCGTTTGTGAACAGCAGTTTTCAGCTCTTTCCACAGATTCTCGATTGGATTCAGGTCTGGAGTGTGACTTGGCCATTCTAACACCTGGATACGTTTATTTGTGAACCATTGCATTGTAGATTTTGCTTCATGTTTGGGATCATTGTCTTGTTGGGAGACAAATCTCCGTCCCAACCTCAGGTCTTTTGCAGACTCCAACAGGTTTTCTTCAAAAATGGTCCTGTATTTGGCTCCATCCATCTTTCCATCAATTTTAACGATCTTCCCTGTCCATGCTGAAGAGGCCCAAACCATGATGCTGCCACCACCACCATGTTTGACAGTGGTGATGGTATGTTCAGGGTGATGAGCTGTATTGCTTTTACGCCAAACCTATCGTTTGGCATTGTGCCCAAAACATTCTATTCTGGTTTCATCTGACCAGAGCACCTTCTTCCACATCTTTGGTGTGTCTCCCAGGTGGCTTGTGGCAAACTTTAAACCAACCCCTTTTATGGATATCTTTGAGAAATGGCTTTCTTCTTGCCACTCTTCCATAAAGGCCAGATTTGTGCAGTGTACGACTGATTGTTGTCCTATGGACAGACTCTCCCACCTCAGCTGTAGATCTCTGCAGTTCATCCAGAGTGATCATGGGCCTCTTGGCTGCATCTCTGATCAGTCTTCTTGTTTGACATGAAATTTTTGAGGGACGGCCAGGTCTTGGTAGATTTGCAGTGGTATGATACTCCTTCCATTTCAATATGATCGCTTGCACAGTGCTTCTTGGGATGTTTAAAGTTGTGGAAATCTTTTTGTAATGAAATCCGGCTTTAAACTTCTCCACAACAGTATCACAGACCTGCCTGTTGTGTTCCTTGGTTTTCATGATGCTATCTGTGCTTTAAACAGAACACTGAGAATATCACAGAGCAGGTGTATTTATACGGAGACTTGATTACACACAGGTGGCTTATATTTATCATCATCAGTCATTTAGGACAACATTGGATCATTCAGAGATCCTCAATGAACTTCTAGAGTGGGTTTGCTGCACTGAAAGTAAAGGGGCTGAATAATATTGCACGCCCTAATTTTCAGTTTATTTTTTTTTTTTTACAAAAGTTTAAAATAAGCAATACATTTCGTTCAACTTCACAATTGTGTCCCACTTGTTGATTCTTCACCAAAACAGTATAATTTGTATCTTTATGTTTGAAGCCTGAAATGTAGCTAAAGATTGAAAAATTCAAGGGGGCCGAATACTTTAGCAAGGCACTGTAAAACAATAAAAAAAAAACATAGATTTCATATCGCCGTGTTTAAAAAACCCGAGCTTACAAAATATAAAATCAATTAATTGAATTAGGTACACAGCGTAGCGAGAAAAAAAAAAAATCAAAACAACAAAATTATGGGGTTTTTTGGTCACTGCAACATTGCAATAAGAGGTGCATTTACACAAAAATGGTATAATTAGAAATGTTAGCGCAAGACTCAAAAAATAAGCTGTTACTGAGCCCCAAGATCCCGAAAAGTAATAACGTTATGGGTCTCGGAAAATGGTGACAAAAGCGCAATTTATTTATTTATTTATCTTTTTTTTTAACAAACTTCAGAATTTTTTTTCACCACTTAAATAAATGTAAAACTTTACATGTTTGGTATCAATGAACTAGTACGGACCCGGGGAATCATAATGCCAGATCAGTTTTACCAAATATTGAACATGGTGAATAAAAAAAAAAAAAAGAAAAAGAAAAAAAAGAAAAAAAATTGTTTTATTTCATTTTCTTTTTTTGGGGCAGAATGAATAGTGTCATTCAAAATTACAATTCGTCCCACAAAAAACAAGCCCTCATATGACTATACTGATGTAAAAATAAAAAAAGTTATGGGTCTTGGAAGAAGGGGAGGAAAAACATGAAAATGAAAAATTGCCAGGGGGTGAAAAGAATTGTGTGGGCATACTCCCCTGCCTGAACGGACATCAGGCTTTGGAAAGAATAAAAGATCGCTACTCAATAATCTTATCCTGTGGGAAGAAACACATAAAAGTGCATGATACAAGAAGAAACATTGTTGATTTGTTTGCAGTTGAAGAATGAGGTTCCAATAAACAATACATGCACGGTTGAGTCACATACAAAACCATAGAGGAACCCAAACCTGATTTCTGGGCCAATTGTGAAAACAGCAGGTAAGTAACTTAGGGAAGTCATGCTTAATCCACCATCTACAATGCTGTGAAGAGCAGCGGAGGAGAGACAGAGGTTTTAAGGCTCGATCACGTCAGCAGATGTGAACGGTCAGGATCACAGACAGATGTCATCAAGCAGCAGTGATTTCTCCTAACAACTGCACCGGCTCCTCTTCCCTTCTTGCTCTTGTACATATCTGTGAGCTTCATTATCCAGGGTTTACCATCTGGCTTCCAGGGTTGATTTCCAATATTGGGTGTCTATGTCTATCAAATTATATCTTCTCTACTATGGACATTAGGCATTCAAACCATTACATTACCCTGTGCTGACAAGTTTGATAGCCGAGTATACAGTCTTTCCCACGCTATGGATCTGCTTTGTTCTGAATATATATATACATACACATACTCACCTCCTGGACTGGCGCCATTTAAACAATGTTGGAGCTGTGTCTCTCAGCCAGATGTATGGTCCAACAGAATACCAAAAGGCTGCAGCCAATCAGCAGTATCCATTAAAAAGGGGTGACCACTACTGGACAATTCCTTTAAGACGTGAATTCAGATTTTTCATTTTGTCCCATTCCCAC
This sequence comes from Anomaloglossus baeobatrachus, assembly GCF_048569485.1. NCBI lineage: Eukaryota > Metazoa > Chordata > Amphibia > Anura > Aromobatidae > Anomaloglossus > Anomaloglossus baeobatrachus. The sequence goes on from NC_134353.1 coordinate 527,389,458, forward strand.
AGATTTATACTATTATGCCTTTAGCCACACAGTAGCCTTTACTAACATTTATGAAAGAATAGGTAGTTCAAAATAGCTTTCGGATTTCCAGCAGGGTACAAATATATTATATATTATATATATATATATATATATATATATATATATATATATATATATATATATATATATATAATACACATATACATACATACACACACACGTATATATATGTGTATATATATATATTATATATATATATATACACACACACACACATATACATACATATATATATATATATATATATATACATATATATACGTGTGTGTGTGTGTATGTATGTATGTATGTATGTATGTATGTATGTATGTATGTATGTATGTATGTATGTATGTATGTATAATATATATATCTATATCTATATTATATATATATACTGGCGTATAAGACGACTTTTTACCCCCTTAAAATAATGGCTACAGTGGGGGGTCGTCTTATACGCCGGATATACGGGGGGGGGGTGTGTATGTACACTGCAGCGTCCAGGGGAGGTGGGGGCAGCAGCTCTGGAGCACAGGGGAACGCTGCGGGCTGCATCCTTTGATCTCCTGCACCCGCTCATATAATATGCACAGCCGCTGTCCATCTCCGGTGGTGCTGAAATCGCACGCAGTGAGGGGCTGGAGCAGCGGTGCATATTCTATGAGCCTGCGCCCCCCTGTGATCGCACATGTCCCCCCCGTGTTAGATTTGGCCCCCAGGCTGCTGCTCATTCTAAAATAAAAAAGCTTCACTTACCCCCTCCAGCGTTTCTCCCCGTGTCCCTGCTTCCACTGTGATCAGGCAGAGAGCTCAGGCTGCTGTGCCGATCACATGACCGCACTGACAACCAGGAAGTGGAAGAACAGAAGCACGGAGCAGACAGGAGATAAGGAAAGAGGGTTTTATTTTACTTTGGGCAGCAGCCTAGGGGCCATATCTGACACAGGGGGACTTGTGCGATCTATAGGGGCCATGGGCAGCACTATGGGGGCGATATCTGACACAGGGGGACTTGTGCGATCTATATAGGGGCCATGGGCAGCACTATGGGGGAGATATCTAACACAGGGGGACTTGTGCCCATTATGGGCCCCGGTGAGCTGCTTCTAACCCCCCAGATGTATGCCCTGCCAATCCCCCCCCCCGCCGATGCCGCGGGTGCTGTACCCGCCGAGCCGCGGGTGCAGGCCCCACAGAGCAGCAGAGTTGTGTGTATTTGTCTGTATGTAGCAGAGTTGTATGTGTTTGTCTGTATGTAGCAGAGTTGTACGTGTTTGTCTGTATGTAGCAGAGTTGTATGTGTTTGTCTGTATGTAGCAGAGTTGTATGTGTTTGTCTGTATGTAGCAGAGTTGTATGTGTTTGTCTGTATGTAGCAGAGTTGTATGTGTTTGTCTGTATGTAGCAGAGTTGTATGTGTTTGTCTGTATGTAGCAGAGTTGTGTGTGTTTGTCTGCTTGTAGCAGAGTTGTGTGTGTTTGTCTGTTTGTAGCAGAGTTGTGTGTGTTTGTCTGTTTGTAGCAGAGTTGTGTGTGTTTGTCTGTTTGTAGCAGAGTTGTGTGTGTTTGTCTGTTTGTAGCAGAGTTGTGTGTGTCTGTTTGTAGCAGAGCGTAGTACCATTGTTTCAGCCCAGTTGTGGCTTTATACAGCAGGGAGGAGCATTCCTTGCTGTACTAAGTGAACATTGGAGCGATTGATCTGTCAATGGCCCTTTAAAAACATATTGTACGGCTCTCGCGGAATTAAAATTAACATGTTGCAATCAAAGCAGACTTTTTTTCATTTGGGAGCGGGGTAGTCTTATACAGTCAGTATATCCCAAATTCTATATTTTTAGGGCAGAAGTTGGGGGTCGTCTTATACGCCCAGTCGTCTTATACGCCGGCATATACGGTATATATATATATATATATATATATATATATATATATACAGTTAGGTCCAGAAATATTTGGACAGTGACACAATTTTCGCGAGTTGGGCTCTGCATGCCACCACATTGGATTTGAAATGAAACCTCTACAACAGAATTCAAGTGCAGATTGTAACGTTTAACTTGAAGGTTTGAACAAAAATATCTGATAGAAATTGTAGGAATTGTACACATTTCTTTACAAACACTCCACATTTTAGGAGGTCAAAAGTAATTGGACAAATAAACCAAACCCAAACAAAATATTTTTATTTTCAATATTTTGTTGCGAATCCTTTGGAGGCAATCACTGCCTTAAGTCTGGAACCCATGGACATCACCAAACACTGGGTTTCCTCCTTCTTAATGCTTTGCCAGGACTTTACAGCCGCAGCCTTCAGGTCTTGCTTGTTTGTGGGTCTTTCCGTCTTAAGTCTGGATTTGAGAAAGTGAAATGCATGCTCAATTGGGTTAAGATCTGGTGATTGACTTGGCCATTGCAGAAGGTTCCACTTTTTTGCACTCATGAACTCCTAGGTAGCTTTGGCTGTATGCTTGGGGTCATTGTCCATCTGTACTATGAAGCGCCGTCCGATCAACTTTGTGGCATTTGGCTGAATCTGGGCTGAAAGTATATCCCGGTACACTTCAGAATTCATCCGGCTACTCTTGTCTGCTGTTATGTCATCAATAAACACAAGTGACCCAGTGCCATTGAAAGCCATGCAATGCCCATGCCATCACGTTGCCTCCACCATGTGTCGCGGGCGGAGGAGGGGACGACGCGCTCTCCCACTGCTCGGGTCCGGCTGCCGTGGCTGCTGCGGCCTGCTGCTGCTCGGTGGCTCGAGCGATGAGCCGAATCCCGGGGACTCTAGCGGCGCTCCTCACCCGTGAGTGAAAGGGGATTTTTGGGTGTGGGGATTGGTTATTGTCCGTGACGCCACCCACGGTTGTGGTGATTTGCTGACACCACCGCTGCTCTGTATGGGGATCCCGGGAAGGATGGTATGGAGCAGCCAGTTGTTGTGTTGCCCCTCCGTGGGTAGGGGTTGGTGATCCCGGGGCCCAGTGATTAGGTGGGTGATGCAGGGCTTGGTGGGGTGCAGGGACGCGGGGCAGCGCTGTGCCTTGCGGCACTGTGGTACTCACTCAGCCTGAGACGTTGACACAGTTTTCGGTAAAACACACGGCTGGAAAGACGGTTCCCACGGACGGCTGCACTTGCTTTCCCCAGTAGGTGACGGTCCCTCTGTCCTGCACCTAAGTTGATGATGGTTGCGATGGGTTCCCACCGGTAATCCGCTCCCCGGCTTGGATATGGGCCGGAGGAGCCCTACTTTGCCCGCAGGCGCTGGCCCTGAGAAACTGGTGCCCTGGCGGTGGCGGTGTCTCTCCGTAACGGTCGGACTGTTGCCTTCAATCGGGACTTGGTTGTTTGGAGACAGACGTCCCCTTCACTGACGGATTTGGCAAATTATGGCGACTCCTAGCCTTGCCGGGATCCGAAAGGCCCCTGCCCTGGTGCTGACTGTTCTTCGTATACTGCTCCAGACCGCCGGGCCACTACCCGTCCGCGGTCCTTCCAGCAACCTCCGAGCAGTCACCCCTGCGGACTATCACCGCCGTCTGCTGACCTTGCTGGCACTGTCCGGGGCACACACCCGGACCAACTTCAGGCTTTACTACTGTCACTTTTCTGTCACTTCAGCTTTTCTCGTTAGCTCCACTACTACTTCCTTCTACTTTACTCCCCTAACTTCAACTGCCTGGTTCCTCCCGCCTCCAGGGCTGTGAACTCCTCGGTGGGCAGAGCCAACCACCTGGCCCACCCCCTGGTGTGAACATCAGCCCCTGGAGGAAGGCAACAAGGATTTTGGTAGCTTGGGTGTTCCTAACTGGGGTGTAGGGTGTGGTGGTGTGATGACCTGTGACCCCTGGCTTGCCCAGGGCGTCACATATGTTTTACAGAGGATGTGGTGTGCCTTGGATCATGTGCCGTTCCCTTTCTTCTCCAAACTTTTTTCTTCCCATCATTCTGGTACAGGTTGATCTTTGTCTCATCTGTCCATAGAATACTTTTCCAGAACTGAGCTGGCTTCATGAGGTGTTTTTCAGCAAATTTAACTCTGGCCTGTCTATTTTTGGAATTGATGAATGGTTTGCATCTGGATGTGAACCCTTTGTATTTACTTTCATGGAGTCTTCTCTTTACTGTTGACTTAGAGACAGATACACCTACTTCACTGAGAGTGGTCTGGACTTCAGTTGATGTTGTGAACGGGTTCTTCTTCACCAAAGAAAGTATGCGGCGATCATCCACCACTGTTGTCATCCGTGGACGCCCAGGCCTTTTTGAGTTCCCAAGCTCACTAGTCAATTCCTGTTTTCTCAGAATGTACCCGACTGTTGATTTTGCTACTCCAAGCATGTCTGCTATCTCTCTGATGGATTTTTTATTTTTTTTCAGCCTCAGGATGTTCTGCTTCACCTCAATTGAGAGTTCCTTAGACCGCATGTTGTCTGGTCACAGCAACAGCTTCCAAATGCAAAACCACACACCTGTAATCAACCCCAGACCTTTTAACTACTTCATTGATTACAGGTTAACGAGGGAGACGCCTTCAGAGTTAATTGCAGCCCTTAGAGTCCCTTGTCCAATTACTTTTGGTCCCTTGAAAAAGAGGAGGCTATGCATTACAGAGCTATGATTCCTAAACCCTTTCTCCGATTTGGATGTGAAAACTCTAATATTGCAGCTGGGAGTGTGCACTTTCAGCCCATATTATATATATAATTGTATTTCTGAACAATGTTTATGTGAACAGCTAAAATAACAAAACTTGTGTCACTGTCCAAATATTTCTGGACCTAACTGTATATACATATATATATATGTATATATATATATATATATATATAATGTATATGTATGCGTGTATGTATGTATATTATAATATATATATATATATATATATATATATATACACACACACACACACACACATACACATACATACACATATGCATATATATCTAATATATAAAGCTCAGTATATGTGTGTGTGTATGTATGTCCGCTAAAGGATTCCGCACCGTCGCATTTACAATCATGAAATTTTGCACAGACGCCTCATGTGACTCAGGGAACGTCACAGACTATGTTTGAATGGGCAAAATTAACCCCGCGCTTTACAGTTAGTCTCCAAAATTCCGCCCCCATTAATCTGAATGGAGCTGGGAGATACGGGCTATTAATAGCAACTGTCAGTGGTTGCTATAGGAACAAAATAAACTGTTAGTATAAAAGCCGATGTGTGAGGTAATAAGATGGGGAGACGGATAGAGACACAGATACAGAAAAAGACAGCCGGGCAAAAGAGACAGCCGGGCAAAAGAGACAGCCGGGCAAAAGAGACAGCCGGGCAAAAGAGACAGGCGGGCAAAAGAGACAGGCGGGCAAAAGAGACAGGCGGGCAAAAGAGACAGGCGGGCAAAAGAGACAGCCGGGGAAAGAGAGAGACAGATACAGAGCAAGACAGAGATAGAGAGAGACAGACAGAGAGACTGATACAGACAGAGACAGACACACAGAGAAAGACAGACACAAACTCGAAGAGAGATAGTTACTATCCCGGGCAACGCCCTGGTACTACAGCTAGTATAAGTCCATTCACAAAATTATTTCCCCCTAAATATACTACGATAAACTGTGAGCGGTATTATTTAATAGTGGAAGCATTAAGAATCCACGGCAACTTAGCCACAAAGTGAAGACCACAAAGTTACAGAGTAGGGTCACTGAGTGCTGAAGAAGCACATCATGCCTAAAAGTCAACAACGCTCTGCTGATTCAGTGACTCTGGCATTAACATCACCATAAAAACTGTGAACAAGCTTCCTACGGGCATGGGTTTTGACGGCAACTGCAGTCCAGTCTTCCATCTCCAGGCACAATGCTAAGCATTGGATAGAGTAGTGTAAAGCATGCCACCACAGTACTCTGGAAAAGCGTAAATTAGTTTCTTGGAGCGAGATCCCATTTCTTTATTTTGCAGTCTGATGGAGGTGTCTGGATTTGGCGAATGCCAAGAGAACGTTACCTGCCTGACTGCATTGTGCCGACTTGTAAAGTTTGATGGAGGAGGAACAATGCTATGGGGCTGCTTTTCAGAGTTTGGTCCAAATCTCCTAATCTTAATGCTTCAGCATACTAAGGCATCTCAAAATGCATGAAAAACGCACCATAACAAAAACGCAATGCATTTTTACCACATTTTGTCCAATGCATTTTTGAAGTCAAATCTATTGACTGGAAGGGCTCAAAAACGCAGTAAGAACACAAAAAGAATTGACATGGTGCATCTTGAGAAACGCAGCCAACAAAAGATACCCAGTGTGGACAGCAAAATCGAAATCTCATAGACTTCGCTTGGAGAAGGGAATGCATACATTTTTGGTGCATCTTTGTGACCTTAAAAGCACAGCAGAAGATGCCCTGTGTGAAGTTGTGTGTGAAAAGAAAACATCTGAAATAGTAGATAGTGTTTAAGATCTATATATATAATTGCCTTATTCTGTCTGTCTGTCTGTCTGTCTGTCATGCTCCAAAATTGTGTCCTTACGGTGACACAAAGCTGATTGGCCGGTGGGCTCGCCATGGCCCCGCCCCGCCCCGCCCCCCCCCACGGATTGGCCTCTCGCCCCGGCTCTCTGCAGGCCCCGCCCCCCTCACGCAATGCACGCTCGCTCTGGCCCAACTGACACGGAGCTCCGACTCCTAGGTGAGTACACACACACACACACACATCACATCACACTCACTCTCACACACACCTCACACATCACATCCACACACTCACAACATCCTGGGATATCGCTTGCTTCTACATCGGCTCAGTCAGGATCCCAGCAGCGCCAGACATAACCTTGCGATGCTGGGATCTTGACGGAGCCCGTGAACGCTGGTAACCATTATACACATCGGGTAACTAAGGTCCCTTGGTTACCCGATGTGTATCATAGTTACCAGTGTACACCGGCTCCCGGTACACATGTGCAGGGAGCCGGCATTATACTCCTCTCCCCCAGGACTACTCCTCCTATTACAGTCCTCCTATTATACTCCTCTCTGAGCATAATAGGAGAACTATTATAGCATGGGGGATGGAGCACGATGGGGGGTGCGCAGCATGGGGGATGTAGCACGATGGGGTGCGCAGCATGGGGGATGTAGCACAATTGGGAGTGCGCAGCATGGGGGATGTAGCACGATGGGGGGTGCGCAGCATGGGGGATGTAGCACGATGGGGGGTGCGCAGCATGGGGGATGCAGCACGATGGGGGGTGCCCAGCATGGGGGATGCAGCACGATGGGGGGTGCGCAGCATGGGGGATGTAGCACGATGGGGGGTGCGCAGCATGGGGGATGTAGCACGATGGGGAGTGCGCAGCATTGGGGATGTAGCACGATGGGGAGTGCGCAGCATGGGGGATGTAGCACGATGGGAAGTGCGTAGCATGGGGGATGTAGCACGATGGGGAGTGCGCAGCATGGGGGATGTAGCACGATGGGGAGTGCGCAGCATGGGGGATGGAGCACGATGGGGAGTGTGCAGCATGGGGGATGTAGCACGATGGGGAGTGCGCAGCATGGGGGATGTAGCACGATGGGGGGTGCGCAGCATGGGGGATGGAGCACGATGGGGAGTGCGCAGCATGGGGGATGTAGCACGATGGGGAGTGCGCAGCATGGGGGATGTAGCACGATGGGGAGTGCGCAGCATGGGGGATGGAGCACGATGGGGAGTGTGCAGCATGGGGGATGGAGCACGATGGGGAGTGCGCAGCATGGGGGATGGAACACGATGGAGAGGTGCGCAGCATGGGGGATGGAACACGATGGGGAGTGCACAGCATGGCGGATGTAGCACGATGGGGAGTGCGCAGCATGGCGGATGTAGCACGATCACTGGGTGCGCAGCATGGGGGATGTAGCACGATGGGGAGTGCGCAGCATGGGGGACGTAGCACGATGGGGGATGTAGCACGATGAGGGATGTAGCATGATGGGGGGTGTACAGCATGGAGGATGTAGCACGATGGGGAGTGCGCAGCCTGGGGGATGTAGCACGATGGGGAGTGCGCAGCATGGGGGATGTAGCATGATGGGTGGTGTGCAGCATGGGGGATGTAGCACGATGGGGGTTGCGCAGCATGTGGGATGGAGCATGATGGGGAGTGCGCAGCATGGAGGATGGAGCACGATGGGGAGTGCGCAGCATGGAGGATGGAGCACGATGGGGAGTGCGCAGCATGGGGGATGGAGCACGATGGGGAGTGCGCAGCATGGGGGATGGAGCACGATGAGGGGTGTGCAGCATGGGGGATGGAGCACGATGGGGAATGCGCAGCATAGTGGATGGGGCATGATGGGGGGTGTGCAGCATGGTAGATGGAGCACGATGGGAGGTGCACACCTCCCCCCAACACACACACACACACACACACACACAGGGAACCACAAACACCGCCATACACAGACACCCACACACACAGACAACGCTGCACACACACAACACCCAACACACAAACACCGCGGCATACATAAATATACGCACATACCGCACAACACACACATTGCACAAAACATACCTCCCCCCAAAACACACCATACCCACACAAACCGCGCAACACACACACACACACAACGCGACAGACACACAGCGCTCCACAAACAACGCAACACACATACAACACCGCTCTCACCCCCCGCCACACCCAGACAACACCCAGAACATGTACAGCGCCCTACACAAACACTTGGTAACTACACACAACATCTATCTATCTATCTATCTATATATATATATCTATATCTATAACAAAAATCATACATGAACTACACAATACGTAAATTCTAGAATACCCGATGCGTAGAATCGGGCCACCTTCTAGTGGAAATATAATTATCAAATCATCTCAGTGTGTCAGTAACCAGAATCCTAAAGGATAATATACCATTTACACATTCAACCTTAGCCAAAGTAACCAGCTAAGTCTAGACAGAATCAGGACTAACACTGGCATAAACATACCCAAAAGTTGGTTCCACAGTGGGGAAAATAAGTATTTGATACAATGCAGATTTTGCAAGTTTTCCCACCTACAAAGAATGGAGAGGTCTGTAATTTTTATCCTATGTACACTTCAGCTGTGACAAGACAGAATAAAAATAAAATCCAGAAAATCACATTGTATGATTTTTAAATAATTTGCATTTTATTGCATGAAATGTATTTTTCGGACCATAGGACACACTTTTTTCCCCCCAAATGTTGGGGGAAAGTGGGGGGTGCGTCTTATGGTCTGACTATAAGGTTGCGGGTGCGGGGAATGAGGGTGCCGCGGTGGAGCGGGTCATCGGCGGCACCAGCAGGCTGTAGCAGCCAGCAGCAGCCTGCCGTGACCACGTGGGCCCGCTCATTACATATGCACGCCCATCCTCCCGCCCATCATCTCTCAGCGAAACCGGCGCTGACAGGTGAGCGGGGTGATGGGCGGGGGGTGCGCGCATAATTAGCAGCCGGCCGTGATCACCCCTGGCAACTACAGCCTGGAGTGATCATGTGCGGCTGTATTCACTGCCCCCCGTGCATCATTATCAGCGCGGGGTGCAGTGAATCAGTGTACTCACCCGTCACCGTGTGTGGAGCCGTCACCGGTGTCTGCAGCATCACGTCTTCCTGTCTGTGCCGGCGGTCAGCTGATCTGGACACTAGCGGCGCGCACCGCGATAACGTCATCGCTGTGCGCGCCGCTAGTATCCACCAGAATCGATCAGCTTACCGCCGGCACAAACAGGAAGACGCGATGCTGCAGACACCGGTGACGGCTCCACACACGGTGACGGCTCCACACAGCGGCGCTGCAGCTGAGACAGAGATCGGTGCTTCAGCGAGTGAGGAAGGGTAAGTATAAACGTTTATTTTTTTTTTCCTGTGCCACAGGATACACGCCATTTACTAGGATGGGGGTATATCATGAGCAGGATGGATGGGGGCATTTCATGAGCAGGATGGATGGGGGCATTTCATGAGCAGGATGGATGGGGGCATATCATGAGCAGGATGGATGGGGGCATATCATGAGCAGGATGGATGGGGACATATCATGAGCAGGATGGATGGGGGCATATCATGAGCAGGATGGATGGGGGCATATCATGAGCAGGATGGATGGGGGCATATCATGAGCAGGATGGATGGGGGCATATCATGAGCAGGATGGATGGGGGCATTTCATGAGCAGGATGGATGGGGGCATATCATGAGCAGGATGGATGGGGGCATATCATGAGCAGGATGGATGGGGGCATTTCATGAGCAGGATGGATGGGGGCATTTCATGAGCAGGATGGATGGGGGCATTTCATGAACAGGATGGATGGGGGCATTTCATGAGCAGGATGGATGGGGGCATATCATGAGCAGGATAGATGGGGGCATATCATGAGCAGGATGGATGGGGGCATATCATGAGCAGGATGGATGGGGGCATATCATGAGCAGGATGGATGGGGGCATATCATGAGCAGGATGGATGGGGACATATCATGAGCAGGATGGATGGGGGCATATCATGAGCAGGATGGATGGGGGCATATCATGAGCAGGATGGATGGGGGCATATCATGAGCAGGATGGATGGGGGCATTTCATGAGCAGGATGGATGGGGGCATATCATGAGCAGGATGGATGGGGGCATATCATGAGCAGGATGGATGGGGGCATATCATGAGCAGGATGGATGGGGGCATATCATGAGCAGGATGGATGGGGGCATATCATGAGCAGGATGGATGGGGGCATATCATGAGCAGGATGGATGGGGGCATATCATGAGCAGGATGGATGGGGGCATATCATGAGCAGGATGGATGGGGGCATATCATGAGCAGGATGGATGGGGGCATATCATGAGCAGGATGGATGGGGGCATATCATGAGCAGGATGGATGGGGGCATATCATGAGCAGGATGGATGGGGGCATATCATGAGCAGGATGGATGGGGGCATTTCATGAGCAGGATGGATGGGGGCATATCATGAGCAGGATGGATGGGGGCATATCATGAGCAGGATGGATGGGGGCATATCATGAGCAGGATGGATGGGGGCATATCATGAGCAGGATGGATGGGGGCATATCATGAGCAGGATGGATGGGGGCATATCATGAGCAGGATGGATGGGGGCATATCATGAGCAGGATGGATGGGGGTATATCATGAGCAGGATGGATGGAAGGTATATTATTAGCAGGATGGATGGGGGGTATATTAATAGCAGGATGGGGGGTATATGAGCAGGATCATATACAAGGCAGGAGGATCCTTATCAGAATGGGGTACCTTAGTAGAGAATTTGGGGACATTACCCCCATAACAGTGTCAACAGCAGATCCTCGCCCCATAACAGTGTGTCATGACCATATTTTTTGGTTAAAATTTTATTTTCCCATTTTCCTCCTCTAAAACCAGGGTGCGTCTTATGGTCAGGTGCGTCTTATAGTCCGAAAAATACGGTAAGTATTTGGTCACCTACTAACCAGCAAGAATTCTGTCTCTCACAGACCTGTTATTTTTTTTTCAGCCCTCCTACTCTGCACTCATCACCTGTATTAATTGCACCTGTTTGAACATGTGACTTGTCTAAAAGACACCTGACCACACACTCGCACTCAATCACACTCCAACCTGTCCCCCAAGGCCAAGACCAAAGAGTTGTCTACACCAGGGACAAAATTGTAGACCTGCAAAGGCTGGGATACATGACAATAGGCAAGCAACTTGATGAGAAGGCAACAACTATTGGCGCAATTACTAGAAAATGGAAGAAACACAAGATCACTGTCAATCTTCCTCAGTCTAGGGCTCACATAAAGGGGTAAGAATGAAGGGTCAGAAATAAGCCCAGAACTACTTGGGAAGACCTAGTCAGTGACCTGAGTGGGACCACAGTCTCAAAGATTACAGTTAGTAACACACTACGCCATCATGGATTAAAATCCTGCAGAACATGCAAGGTCCTCCTGCTCACGCCGGCACATGTCCAGGCTTGTTTGAAGTTCGCCAATGGCCATCTGGATGATCCAGAGGAGACGTGGGAGAAGGTCATGTGGTCAAATGAGACCAAAATATAACTTTTTGGTATCAACTCCACTCGCTGTGTTTGGAGGGAGAAGAAAAAGTACAACCCCTACAACACCGTCCCAACTGTGAAGCATATGAGACATCATACTTTGGGGGGTGCTTTTCAACAAAGGGATGAATACATCATAATAAAGGGAGGATGGATGGGGTGATGTATTGCGTTTTGGCCAGCAACCTTCTTCCCTCAGTAAGAGCATTGAAGATGGGTCATGGCTGGGTCTTCCAGCATGACAATAACCCGAACCCGAAACACACAGCCAGGGAAACTAGGGAGTGGCTCCATAAGGAGTATTTCAAGGTCCTGGAGTGGCATAGACAGTCTCCAGACCTGAATCCAATAGAAAATCTTTGTAAGGAACTGAAACTCAATGCTGCCCAGAGTCAGCCCCAAACCTGAGAAATCTGGAGAAGATCTGTATGGAGACGTGGGCCAAAATCCCTGCTGCAGTGTGTGCAAACCTAGTCAAGAGCTATAGGAAATATTTGACCTCTGCACTTGCAAACAAAGGTTTCTGTACCAAATATTAAGTTTTGTTTTTCTATTGTATCAAATACTTATTTCATGCAATAAAATGCAAATTATCTAAAAATTATACAATGTGATTTTTTGGATTTTTTTTTTATTCTGTCTGTCACAGTTGAAATGTATCTATGATAACAAACCTCTCCACTTGCTGTTGGTAGAAAAACTTGCAAAATCGTCAGTATACTTATTTTCCCCACTGTATGTATTGTGCCCCAGTTTTTAGACGACACAGATGCCACTTTCCATAGAACAGTTGCTTTGTCTAGAGCTGTGCATGTTGGCACTGGAATACAAGAGTCAAGGAGAGGTTTGGCAATGACAACCAGCAGACCAACATGCTCCCCGGTAAAATCACCCGCCTTCCAAGTTGGACTGCCTAGTATGGGACCAGCTGCTCTGCTGGGAAATCTGGAATTGATACTATGCACTCTTTAACCAACATCCCCTTCATCTTACTAAACGTTAACTCTTACACGTTCACAAACAATCATGGAAATAAAAAAATGCTCCATTTACAGTGCATCTGCAGACAGGGCTACTTTAAGCTCAACTTGTCAAAATCAGCATCCAAGGTTGTAACGTAATAAGGGGCCTGCACGCTTCTCATGCTCACTAATGCCAGATAACAAGAGATCTGTGTTAACAAGCTGAAGAAAGATCCAGCTCAAGATGAAGTCACACCAGATATGTTACGTGTGTGTTATTCATTACTATCGCCTTCATGTAAAAAAAACCTCTGGGCTGAAGATTGAATTACACAAAGGCTGGTGAAAAGAAACAGTACTGTTATGTTTCTCATAAAAAGAGAAAATAATTCCCAAAGATGTTTTTTTGCTGAGGTCCTCCATTTTTGAAGCAGTTTGTAAGCAATTTCTAACAATGAACTTGCGTACCCCAAGTTATAAACGGCTGAGCGTGCGAAGATTGAGAGTGATCATAAAGCTAACGCCTTGGATTCCCATCTACTTTAAGAAAACAAAGTGCCACTTACTTGCATGAAGCTTATTAAATCAAATAACAGGCCAATGACTTGTTCTTCTGCAGGCGATAGACTCTTCGCTTTACTGGAACTGGGATCTGATTGAAGTAAAGCTTTCCTTATGCCCATTCGGAGCGCACAAAACTCCTGTAACTGTGACGGCTCACAAAACAAGTATCGCAGAAAAGGTGTCAGAGTGTTAATGGTTGATGGTTTGTTCCTGCAAAATATATATATATAAAAAAAAAATGACATTAAATGCATCCTAAAATGTGAGGTCTAATAAAATAGAATTACATGAACTAGACTTAAGAACACTTTCAGGGTATCCTCCATTTTAGACGTTATCCCCCATCCTTAGGATAGGGGAATAAGATCCCGATCACAGCTGGTAAACCTAGTGATCCTGAGAACTTAATAAATCAGCGGTCTATCATGTGCATTGCCGCACCGTGTGCCGAAAACCAGCAGTCAGCTATCTCCCGACTGTCCCATCAAGAAGGAATGATGTAGCAGTGCACGTGATCGACCACTGCTCCATTCACATGGGGCTCTTTGGAGCCACGGTTCTCGGAATTGGAGGATAACTCGGTGGTCAAAACCCAAGAAATGAGGAAGTTATCTCATATCCATGGACAGGATTAACTTCAAAACTTCTGAATATCCTTTTAAAGACATAACTAAAAGTATCCATGATTTCTCCGCCATGGATCACTTAGTATTCTAAATAACCATTTATAACTTGTCTTGGTCCAACAGATGTTGGATTTCCAGTTATGTTTATGCAAACTTACAGTTCTTCCTTTGTTCTTTCTTTTTCAGATCTGCAGTTCTATACTTACACAGTCATCTCTCAAGCTACAATATTAATATTTGGCTGGGGTGACCATTGCAACGTCACTCCATAACATTATGGTAGATTAGCAATAACTCTCCCAAAACATCAAACGATGCTTACACGAGTACAGATCAGCAGTGTCTGTTAGACCGTTCATGTACATATTATATTGAAGTTATGACAAAACTATTAATCTCCACAAGTCCAGCACCAGTTCCCCGCCACTGCCCGATCTCTGTTACAGCACACAGTCTCCAACACTGCTGTCAATCTGTGAGCACAGTGACAGGAGCCGCATACATGGGCAGAGCTCACCGATTTTCTGCAGTGCTGTCATGTGAAGTCAGTGGAGCAGACAAACAGAGACCAGGGCAGTAGCGGAGAGTAGGTGCTGCACAAGTGCAAGTTAAAGGGGTGGTTCACTACTTCGCTTTACTGGCCACATCAATATAACATTCAGAAACAAGGCTTCTCTCAGATACCTTGTATTAGCAATACTGCCTCTGGGCGCTGCTATTGCAGTCTGCTCATTGTCAACCCATGACCCCCGGGCTCCATGACCTATGAAATCCAGTGATATCATGTCAGCTTCCAGTTGACCCGACATCTCCGAAGCCAGCCCCAGTCTTTCTGAGTGACTGTGCTGTGGGTGATGTTTCACCGCTCATCACGGCCCAACATCTCGAGTGCTCTATCCTTCACTGCAGAGCGCCACAAACAGGAGAGATGCTGGGCTGAGATGTGCAGGGAAACTCCGCCCACAGCCCAGTCACTCACGGAGACTGGGGCCAGCCTCGGTGATGTCAGGTCAACTGGAAGTTGACGTGACGTCACCGGATTTCAGAGGTCACGGAGCCCAGGGGTCATGTGATGGTAAAGCTAGTAAAGCTAAGTAGTGAACCACCCCTTTAAGTAATATTTGGCTTTGGTATTACTAACGCAGTGTAGAACCCACCAGTAGTTTTATGATCGGGGAGAACCCCTTTAGTATATACTGATTATCAGAAGTAACCTGTACTAATCCAGTAGTCCGTATATATTAACAAATTCTTGTGCATATGATATAATATGCATCTTTGCAGTCATTTACCATATTTTTATTTACTTATTTTTTTTTTTTTTTAAAGAATAATGCTTTAAAAAAATAATAGTTTAAACAATACATTTTTAGGCCATTGCTCAGGTAACATTTACTAATTATGGAAAAACCGGGACAAGGAAGGTTGGGGTTCCTCATTGCTATTAATAATTTTTGAGAATTTTCAGGTAAAATGTGTATGGAGATTAAATATGCTGCCAATCCGCTTTAATCTGCATTTACACCGATCGTTACACTGGATTAGTTGATAATTTAAAGATTACAGCACTCCTTCAATCACTAGCTCCATTCGAGAAATAGAAGAGAAAATGTGTGTAATTTAGCAATGTATCTTGACTGATTTATAACCTTTTCTTCAACAATACTAGCTCTAATATTTCACATGTTGTCACGCAGAGAAGTATGATTCCAAGACAGCTCTGGGTTGGCTTTGTAGCGTGTGCCAATTTCCGCGATATATGTGAAGTTGGTTTTGGCAGCTTGGGACAATAACATGGGGTAGCTTTTAGAGCCCCTCCTTGATATCCCCCGGCTGTGTACACTACTCCTGCTGTCACTGTTAGCAGCGCATGTGAAGCCTCTGACAAGGAAAATGAAGCCAAGAGTAACAAACCCAGGCATGCTTTGTTGTGCAGAAGGAACATTTCATTCTATGCAAACATCCAGGATCCTACTGGACGTTAATAATGGATTTATAGAAAGCACGTAAAGGCAGATTTTCACTAACAACAGTGTACAAAGAAATGTGGCCAAATTCATATCTTCACTAGTGGCAGTGACCACTGAGAAATAACAGATCTGTGCAGAACAATAACTATCGTCATACTGTGAGCTTTTTCCCACTATAATGGTATCTGTCCCTTTAACACCAAATCTGTTTTCCACATTAACAGCAACAAGAGCTATTTTCCTCCAGTCCTTCCAATCTCAAAGTGTTTTTTTCCTACTGGTGAAATCTATCTGGGGGATTTCCCCCAGCCTTGAGTCAGCAGCAACTGTGTCTTTATAGTGGCTCTCAATAGCCCCCCCTCCCAAAAAAAAAAAAAATGAAAAACTCCTCCCCCTTTTCCAGAGCTTTGTTTATAGCTTGCTTTATGTGGGTGAAGAGCCGAACTGCCCAATCAGTGACTTCCAATGTGGTTCAGGTCAAGTTCAAGTCCAGAAAAGAACTTCATCTAAAGTAAGGCTGAATCTGCAAAATATGAACTTCCATGTGTCCGATCATCTCTATTAGGGATTAAAAAGGCTCATTAACACCAAGGAACAAACCAGAAAGGTAAGAGTAAAGAAAAGTTAAGTTATAAACAAAATAGCCCAAGCTCTCAACATCTCAAAGAGTGTCACCCAACAATGGAAGGAGAAGGGTACAACTACAAACCTACCAAGACATGGCCATCCACCTAAATTAACATCTCAAGCAAGGTCACTTTGGAGGAGCTGTAAAGATTCACAGTTCAAGGTGGGAATATCTGTTCAGAAGACAATTATTAGTTGTACACTCCAAACATCTGGCTTTTATAGAAGAGTGGTAAGGAGTAAGCCATTTTTGAAAGCAAGGCATAAGAAGTCCCATTTGCAGTTTGCAGAAAGCCATGTAGGGGAACGGCTAGCATGTGGAAGAAGGAACTGGGCTATATGCAAAGTGCTATATGTGGCAGAAAACTAACACTGCAAATCACCCTGAAAACATCATCCCTACCATCAAACATGGTGGTGGCAGCATCATGCTGTGGGGATGCTTTTCTTCAGTAGGGACAGGGAAGCTTGTCAGAGTTGATGGGAAGCAGGATGGAGATGAATACGAGGTGATTGTGGAGGAAAACCTCTTAGAGACTGCAAAAGACTCGAGACTGGGGAGTAGGTTCACCTTCCAGCAAGACAACGACCCTAAACATAATGCCAGAGCTACAAAGGAATGGTTTAGATAAACACATATTCATGTGAGTGAATGGCCCAGTCACAGTCCAGACCTAAATCCCATTGAGAATCGGTGAGAAGATTTCAAAATTTCTGTTCATAGACACTTTCTGTCCACTCTCGCTTAGATACAGCTATTTTGTAACAAAGAATGGGCACAATTGTCAGTCTCTAGCTAAGCAAATCTGATAGAGACATACCCCAAAAGACTTGCAGCAATAATTGTAGCAAAAGGTGGTCTTACAAAGACGTAATACAAATGCACGTCACAAACTTCACATTTTTAAAATATTTGGAAAACCAGGTATTATTTCCTTTACACTTCACAAATACTTGCTACTTCTATATTAATATGGATTTATTTATCTATGATGAGAAATGAAGGTGGTTGATTTGATCACCGGATACTCCCTGTGGTTGTTGATGCAGGAGTTCCTCTCTGTGCTTCTTTTTCAAGTCACTGTATGTGAAGAAGCATTGTAATTGGTATTGAAAATCATCACACTGCAACCGTTCCGCAAGACGTTAAAGACGTTCTCCACCAATTTAGCCCTCTCTTCAGCCCCCACCTTGATTCCAAGATATCAATCTGTATTTGGTCTATACTCTGCTAGCAATCCCATGATGCGTAAGCACAGCATCATATGACCAGCTAGTGTTCGTAACATTGCTGCCTGCTATCATTATCCATCCTTTAATATTCCTCCTAGATTAGCAAATATGTGTATTTTCTTTCATTATAAATATACCACAGTTGGCCGATTACCTAGGTCATGTTTTCAGGCTCTAAAGGCCCAGTCACACAAAACGACTTACCAGCGATCCCGAAAACGATGCGACCTGATAGGGATCGCTGGTAAGTCGCTGGGAGGTCGCAGGTGAGATGTCACAGAGTCAGATCTTACCAGCGATGCAGGAACAATACAGGTTGCAGTAGCGACATGTATAACGATCTCAGCAGTCACTGTGACCCTATCACACAGTGTCAAACACAGCGATGTGTCCTGCCCAGCAGGACATTGCCTTGGAAGAAAATGGCCTGGACCATTCTGCAACGACTAGAGATCTCACTGCAGGGGCCTGATCGCTGGTAGGTGTCACACATAACGAGATCGCTAACAGGATCGCTACTGCGTCACAGAAACCGTGACTCAGCTGCAATCTCTCTAGAGATCTCGTTATGTGTGACGGTACCTTAACGGGGGACAATACTGGCAGTGCAGGTTAGTGAGGATGAATTTACTAGTGACCCCACTCGGCACTTCAGTGGCGTCAAGCTTTACTTTTGCACACAAGCTACCCTTCCAACTTCCACTGTCTCTTAACATTGATTATTGGCAAAATAGCGATTCAAACGGATTCCAAGATGTTCAATACTTTTAAGAACTGTTGTTTCATTTCTTATTACCAGTCTGAAGACTGTAGAGACATTGAAGAGATCTGCTGCAAAAGGACAGGCCAACAGTTGGGTCTGTTTTCAAGCATGCTGATGAATGGATGTGGGGGATTCCTATAACAAGAAAAAAAATTATTGCTAAATTGTTTTCATGAAATACGTGCATTTAATAACCGTTACAACTTCACCAATAATGCAACATTCTTTATAAATCTTATCAGTTTAATACTACATTTTTTTCAGCCTTTCGTGAAATAATCTTTGTACTTCTCTGATAATGTTCAAGCGAGCGATCACTTTGCGCCTGGGTGCACAAATCCCAGCTTCTATGCCGATTTTTCATGTGGATTTCCGTGGTAAAGTTAATGAGTTTATAAAAATCTTCTACATTTTGTGTAAATTTTCCACGCATAAATTGCTCATCCATTTTCCACACCTTTCCTTTATCCTTACGATAGGTGAAATGTTATATTTACACATGTGAATAGGGTAATGCTACTACTGTTGGGTATTTTTTTTTCTTTTTGCATGTTCGCAGACACCCCCACCTACTTTTAGACAACTACTGTTAAAAATCCCTCAATAAAATTACGTTTGAAGAAATAAATTGCTCTTCGGTGAGGATTTTGTTTGCACGCTGCATTTTTTTGTGGCCTTTTTGGTGCAGTTTGTTGACCAAAACTGCATGTCTTTCTTTCCCCAGCAAAGTCTATGAGAATTCAGAAAGGCTGTGCACACGTTGCTTCCTTTTTCCTTGCAGTTTTGGGTGCAGAAAAAAGAAGCAACATGGCAATTCTTTGTCCGCTTTTGATCAGCGTTTTAGTGATGGGCAGACTAGCAGATACCCTTAATTGGCGGGTCTAACCGGGTTAAAAAAAATAAAAAACTCCGGTTCCAGCCCGGAATTGATCCCAGATATCTGGCCGGACGCCAGTCCCCATACAAGTCTATAGGGACCAGAACCCAGGGATTAAAAATGGTAGTAGAAGGGATAGGAGCAAGTGTGTTATACTTACGGAGTCTCAGTCGCTGCTGTAACTGCTCCCGCTGTCACTCCTTCTGGGGCCGCTCTTTAGCCTTATGCATATTCACTGCTTTCCCTGCTCACTAGTGTCTCTGATTAACTGCAGTCAGAACCCGCCCCCAGACAGCGTCTGTGATTGGTTGGAATCACAGACCCTGTTTGCAGGTATACCATGGTATAAAAATGAATAAAAAAAATTGACGTAGGGTTCCCCCATATTTTGAGACCCAGCAAACAAAGCCCACGGCTACAGGCTGCAACCCCCAGCCGTGCACTTATCTTAGCTGTGTGTTAAAATAGAGGAACCAAATGCAGCTTTTTTTATTAATTATTATTATGCTTATTGGGTCCCCCCAGCCTAAAAATAGCAGCCTTCAGCCGCCCTGAATTGCTGCATCCATTAGATGCGACATTCCCGGAAAATTGCCCAACACTTCCCCATTGCCCTAGTGCTCTGGCAATCGGTAATAAAAGGGGTTAATGTTAGCTCACAGCTGCCACTAATCTATAGATTAGTAATGGGAGGAGTCTATGAGATCTCCGCCTCATTACTAATCTGTATGTGAAAAGAAAAGACAAGCATGGAAAAAATCCTTTATTTGTAATATAAGACAAAAGAGCACCCTCTTTCATCCTTTTATTAACCCCAAAAATACCCCTGAAGGTCCGACGTAATCTGCAGGAGGTTCCACAACAATCTCAGCTCTGCTACATCTGATAAGGCACAGTGCATGGCCATACAACAATGACTGCCAGGTGTGAGCTCCAAGCAGGGAATGAATGAGCCACTTGATCAGCAATGATGTCACTCAGGTTAGAAACAGTCACAGCTGGAGGTTCCTATGGTCATCCACTTGTGACCGCAGATAAGTAAGTCACCTGAGGACAAATTACCTGCGGTCACAAGTGAAGAACTGTGGGAACCTCCAGCTGGCCTGGCCAAAAATGATTGTACCCCTAGAAAAGATTGATAAGAATTTGAGCATAGGGACATGTTACACTAATGTGTGTCCTGTAATTAGCATCACCGTTGTCGACAAACTTGTAATCAGTCAGACTTAATATTTAAATGGCAACTGCTCACTGTGAAACCACAACTAAAAAGCAACGTCCGATTTTTA